>NC_089536.1:1085384-1292884 GCF_963924715.1 Thunnus thynnus | reverse complement strand
GTCCCAGGAAACCCTCCGGGTCCTGAGTGGCAGCCGCCGAGAGGACGTCCAGTTTATCAGCCCACCTAGAGACACACACACACGCACACACACACACACACACACACACACACACACACACACACACACACACACACACACACACACACACACACACACACACACACACACACACAAGAAAGATCATCCATCTGCTTCTGGTTGAGTTCTGCTGCAGCTGAACCTCACTGGGATAGCTGCGTATTTTCCGCATTTTTTTTTAACCTTTACACTGTGAGACATGTGTGCCTGTTGCCATAGCAACCTACGCCACATGGGTTTGTTGCGGTGTGAGGGTTTGAGGTCGTTGATTTTATTTGCATCTAATAGTAAAACATCCTGAAGTCAGAATAAACTGAATAAACGTTTCTCCTGTGACGACGTGAATCATTTGAATATTTCTTCACTGGTTTGAAGCTCTTTTACTGGTCTTTTACTGGTCCTGTTGGATGACGTCTGACTGGTTTCGTACTTTTTGATCTGCTCCAGTTTGCGCTCCTCTGCTTGGATGTAGTCCTTCAGGGAGGAGACCAGGTCCTTCTCTGTGAACAGCAGGTCAGTCATGTGACCTGGAGACACACACACACACACACACACACACACTGAGCTGTTGACTTCAAAAGACTCATTAAAGGTTCAGTTCACCCAAATTACAATAATCATTCTCTCCTCTAATGCTGCTACTAATGATTAGTTTTATTATTGGTTACTTTCAAGATTATTTTCTTATTTGACCCTTTGACCTCTGGGTGTTTTTGCTCGTTTTAAATTGACTTCGTTTAAATCATTATGTATGATATGTAGGACGAGTTGAATAAAAGGCTCTGCAGACATGTCATCATGTTGTATATATCAATAATATTATAAACTAAAAATGTAAAGATAAATGTTGTAATTCTTTGACTTTATGTCCAGAGGTTTTCATTAATGACACGTCTCCATATCTGAAATATCCAAATCCATCGTTACTTTTCTATAATTAGACGTCTGAATGAAGGTGAATAGAGCAGCTTTTTCTAATTTATGGGAAGTGACCCTTTAATCTCTCATGTTTGTGAAACTTCAGTCTGACACGTTGACTCAGCAGAGTCAATGAACGTGAAGTGAAAACTGGATTTACTGACCGATGGAGGTGAAGAAGTCATTGTGAGCCGAGGAGGAAGTGAAGAGGATCAACAACCACCAGCAGGCAGCCATCCAGCCTGCAGACACACACACACACACACACACACACACACACACACACACACACACACACAGAGAGAGACAGACACACACACACACACACAGACACAGTCAGACAGACACACACACACACACACACACACAGTCAGACAGACACACACACACACAGACACAGTCAGACAGACACACACACAGACACACACACACACACACAGACAGACACACACACACACAGTCAGACAGACACACACACACACACACACACACACAGACAGTCAGACAGACACACACACACACACACACAGTCAGACAGACACACACACACACACACACACACACACACACACACACACACACACAGACAGAGACAGACACACACACACACACACAGACACAGTCAGACAGACACACACACACACACACAGAGACAGACACACACACACACACACACAGTCAGACAGACACACACAGACACAGTCAGACAGACACACACACAGACACACACACACACACACAGACAGACACACACACACACACAGTCAGACAGACACACACACACACACACACAGACAGTCAGACAGACACACACACACACACACACAGTCAGACAGACACAGACACACACACACACACACAGACAGTCAGACACACACACAGACACACACACACAGACAGTCAGACACACACACACAAACAGACAGACAGTCAGACAGACAGACACACACACACACAGACACACACACACACAGACAGTCAGACACACACACACAGACACACACACACAGTCAGACACACACACACACACAGTCAGACAGTCAGACACACACACACAGTCAGACACACACACACACAGTCAGACACACACACACACAGTCAGACACACACACACAGACACAGTCAGACACACACACACACACACAGTCAGACACACACACACAGACACAGACAGACAGATCAGATGTATTTCTGGATACATTCACCTGAACAACACGTCTCAGACCTGCATGAGTCACATTAACATCTGTATCCTGGTTCAGTCGATTATGTTACAGATGTGAAATATCAGAGACATAAAAGAAGCAAAATACAACAAACTAACTTTACTTCCTGTAAAACATCCACAGCAGCGTATTTCTCCGCCTGTCGCTCCACGTTAACTTCCACTCTGTTACATTAAAACAGCAGCTTTGAGGAGCAGAAATATGCAGCGGCGGCCCTACAGGGACCTACAGGACGGAGCCAAAGCTTTGGCACCGCGCTCACAGCTGCTGTGTTCACTGTTCACTGAACATGAACAAGACGCAGCAGCTTTTCTGTGAATGATACACATCTAACAGATTCAGCTTCTGAAGGAATCTGATGTTGTGTCAATTATTAATACTGGGGGGACGTGACCCCCCCCCCCCCCTCCAGTCCACCAGGGCGATCACACACCTGTACAGAGGATGAACTACTACTGACCTCCACCTTGCACACTATTTATTTGATCATTTTTAAACCTTATATTTTGAATTCTTACACTGAAATACTTCTTTCATGTCGTCTTACTGTATAAATGTAACTGCGGTGAGATGACAGTAAAAGTCTTTGTATCCAATAATGAGCTAATCAATCAAATAGATTAGTGAGCAAAATTTTATGATAATCAACTAATCATTTAACTCATTCAAGCAAAAATAGTAATTATTCTCTGTTTTTTGAAATAAAGTTTATCAAATCAAATCAAATCTGTTTTGGGTTTGTTGCTTGTTGCTGATAGAAGAGATAGAAGAGTCTCTACATAAAAAAATGAATCAATGATGAATTTAATCATTAGTTGTTTCTGGTCTAATATGAAAGTTAACTCACAGATGAATGTTAAGGATGACTAAATACATCAATAAATAAATAAATACTTGTGAGTCAGACTTAAGAAACGATCAGGAAAAGTTTAACTTGTGATGAAACTGATATTTGGGGGAAATTTTTCACATTTTTTGACTCATGATGTCCCACAAAAGATGCAAAGTCACTGCATGACTTGCAGTTCAGGATGCTGATGCTGAGGAGTTTTAACATTATTCCACATTATAGATGAAATCTCTCTTTATAAACGTCACCATGAATCCGTCTCTGCTGTCTTTTACTGAGCTTCAGATCTGAAACAGTTTGAAGATCACTGACATTAAACTGGACCAGCGCTCCTGAACCCGGAAACACACACACACAGACAGACAGAAAACTGAGCCATGACCTCACGTGACCTGCTGACCTGGACCAGGAATGTCTGAAAGCTTTAAAGACGCCAGAGGCAGAACAAGCAGTCACACTTTATAATCAGGTAAAAACATACTTAAATAATACTTCACTAAAGTCAGGATGACTTCCTAAATGATGTGTCACGAAGTCACTGTGACTTTATGTGATCAGTTTACACAACAGATCATCAGTTAAGGAAAATTACGGAAGTTAAAATTTCCGTTACTTCATTTATCAGTAACGGTTCATCTAACGGTTCGTCAGGTTCATCTATCTCACGCAAAGAGGACATAAAGACTGTTTGCATCTGACTACCAGCTTATAAGAGAGAAAAAAGCAGCTTTATAGAAGCTGATCAAATGGTTATAAAATGTCCTTTATTATCACTGATATTCAGCCACTTAGGTCGCATATCAATTAATGTATGAAGTCACTGTTTCCGTTCACCTATGTGTGTTAACTAATCACATAAAAGTCACAGTGACTTTATCGTTTGTTAATGGTGAACAACAGGAATTCGTGACACATTCCGCATTAATTCATGCAGGAAATCATCATGACTCAGGCTTTAATGAAGCATTGTTTAAGTATATGAGTCCTGCTCATAATGTGTCACCGAAAAAGCTTCATATAAAGCTGTAAATGCGAAGCAAACGCTTTAAATGAATCCTGCAGCAGGAAATTTCTAGATAAAACTCAAACTGTCGCTCAGTTATTATGAGCCATAGACACAGTTTCGGCTTTATTTCCTGCACTTTTTTTTTTTTTACCAAAACGAGCCCAAACAAGCCGTGACAGAGGTGTTCTGTTTATTGTTTTTTACCGTATTTACTCCCGAGTTGATCCGTGAAAACAGGAAATCACGCGTCAGTTTGAAACCGAGTCCACAAATTCTCCCCCAAAAACCCCAAATTCCTCTTCAGCTGCAGCAGGAAGTCAAGCTAGCAGCGAGAAATAAACACAACTTCTTCTTCTTCTGCTGATATTTGCAGCAGACTAGACGCAGCAGAGGCGGACTGCTGCCCTCCACAGGTCATCTGTACAACTACATCCTTAACCCAGTGTGATGGAGAAAATGAATTACAGTTTGTATAGTTTCACATGTTCCGCGATGAGTTCTGTAAATAACGTCTTCTTCTTCTTCTTCTTCTTCTTCTTCTTCTTCTTCTTCTTCTTCTTCTTCTTCTTCTTCTTCTTCTCCACAAGCTAAATTCCTTTTCTGTCCGTCTGGTCATCCTCTGTCGCCTTTATCAGTCTTTAACTGAGAGTTTCCTGAGTTTGTTTTTTATCAGCCTGTTTCACAGCCTCACAGTGAAAGACAGAAACAGCCTGAACAGCTTGTTAAAATCCAGAAAGCAGCGAGTATTTCTTCTTCTGGTCATGTTCTCTGTTGCCATCAGGGCGTCGTTATGTTTGACCTGCTTGTGAAACTAATCCTTCATTCCCTCGTTGATCGTTGTCATCGTTTGTGGATGTTTTAATCTGATCTGTTCTTGTACTTATCAGGTTTATTTATCAATATTATTTATAGATTTTATTCCACATTTAGCTCATAGATGTAGCCTAGATATAATGTCCTCCTCTCGTTTCTCCTCCCTTTCTTTAAATGCTGTTGTAGTATCGTCTCTTATCTCCTTTGTCCGACTCTTCCTGACATTTATTTTTAATTTCTGATTTTATTAGACTTTTAACCCCAGTCTTGCTATATTTTACTTTTTTCTCTTTTTCTTGTTGCTCCGTTGGCGTATTTATCTGTCAGCTCATTTCCATCCAATATTTGCAGGAATCCACATGAATTTCATTTCACTGCTGGAATCAGAACTTATCAAATCTTTAACTGGTTTGACTTCTTCTATCCAGCTCAGAGCCAGTAGAACAGCTGACAGTTCACCAGTATACACTGCTGAGTCATCAACAACACTTTTATCTGACGTTACGTTTAATTCTGGACTGATAAACACGATCCCTACACTGTAAAAAAAAAAAAAAAAAAAAAAGTTATATCACAGAAATTTACTGTATTATTTTACTTTTTTTTGTTTTTTCTACATTAAGTGTAAATGCCATAAAAACACAGTAAATTATCTTTATTTTTATTAAAAATATTCACCATAAAATAAAGGCTGTAATCTGTAAATTAATATAATGAAATATTATAGTTTTTTAACAGGATTTTTCAATTACTTAGTGGTCTTGAATATTACATTACATTGAATTCTATGTAAAAATACAAATAATACACATCATATTACTGAATGTAAAATTAAGGCAACTTTCTGTTTTTTTTTTTAAAGTTTAAAAAAGTTAAAAAAGTTAAAAAAAAAAAAAACACTTACCGTCAAATAACGGTAAAAAAACCTTTAGTTATTATACAAAGATTTTTTTTTAAAATACAGATATTTACTGTAGACATTATCTGCATTTTTACAGTCCAACTGTTGTAAAATAAAAACAAAAAAATATATAAAATATTGCTAGAATGCTAAATAAATGTATAAAAGTGCACAAAAAAAAGAAAAACATTGCAGAAATACCTTAAAATTACCTAATTTATATAATGGCTTGTTTTATACAGTATTCTTTTGTAAATTCATAGAATTATCCAATTTATCCTTAAGACTGCCCCATCAAAGCACACATTTATGGATGTAAAACACAAAAAAATTATGTAAAATTATATTCAAATTATCCTCCTTTAACACCCATTAATGGTATCTTGAGAGCTTTAGGCTTTAATTGTACGTGATTATCTCATCTATTTACAGTAAATTCCTGGTAAAAAATATTGGTTTGATACTGTACAAAAAATAGGATCATGCGAAAATGGCTTACAAAAACATAATTTTAATAATCATTACCTTATAAAAACATTATCTGAAAGTAATTAAAAGCAACTATCCAATAGATCTACAGACTTTTCCAATTAATGTATGAGATTTACTGTATAGGAATAGTATTTGACAGTAATTACAAGCAACTATCCAACATATCCATCTGACACTCTTCTTCAGAGGGATATTTTTTGTAGCTCCCTCAATTTGTTTTGTGCATTGCATTGTGGGAGAATATTATCCATCAATAGCACACACAAAAATAAATCAAAAATCAATTTTGTCCCTTTTCCATTATGAACACACTAAACATTTAAATCTGCTGTATACTGAATGAGTGATCCAACTGTGGTGAATGATGAATGAGCAGAATACGCTGAATGAAACTTAATGACTCTTTTGTCCACTCTACTGCTGTGTTTTTTAGATATATATTGTATAGTCTGAATATACGTTCATATTTCTATGAACTAATTTTACGTAATTTTTCTGTGTTTTACATCCAGAAATCTGTACTTTGATGGGGAGTTCTTGTGGATGGATTGGATAATCCTATGAATTTACTAAAGATTACTGTATGAAAACAAGAGTCTTCATTTAAATTAGGTCATTTTAAGGTATTTCTGCAATCTTTTTCATTTTTTGTGCAGATTTATACACTTGTTTAACATTCTAGCAATGTTTTATAGATATGAGATTTTCTTTTTATTTTATAATGTTTGGACTGTAAAAATGTCGACAATGTCCAAAGTAAATATCTGTATTTTTAAAATAAATCTCTGTAGAATAACCAAAGATTTTTTACTGTTATTTGACAGTAAGTGTTTGGCAACTTTTGCAGCCAGACTTTTTACCATTTTTTTACGATTTTTTTTTTTTTTTTTACAGTGTACTCTATTGCCCAATGTTTTAGATGCATCTGTATACTTCACATATTCTGAATAATTTCCTTCAATGTATTTACTGACTTCATTTTTGACTGTATTTTTTCCTTTTTCCTTCATTAACAGGTTTAAATTGACTCTTACTTCTTCTATGGTGGGACACATTGGGGCTTGACATTTTATCAGCTGTTCTTATCTCATTGACTTGATTCTCTACTGTCCAACTAAAACTGATCTTCTTCTTCTTCTGTCATGTTGGCAGTAAAAGAAACAGACTCTGCTGCTATCAAACAGCAGAAAGCCGCAACCACAAACACTGAGATGTTTTCAGGCTGGAAGACACACTGTAAAGATAAAAATGTTGTAATGTCTTCATTTTATGACTTGCTGTGAAACATTTGTGATAAAAGAAGTTAATATTAGCACCAACTTAACCAGCTACAGCACTAAACTATTATATGCACATGAAAGCATCACTGAGCATATAGAAAGTATAATAATAGCAGAGGTGGAAGAACTATTCTGATCCTTTACTTCAGTAAAAATACTCCATTACAAGTAAAAGTCCTGCATGTAAAATCCTACTACAATAAAAGTACAGAGGTATTATGAGAGTCTCAATAATCAACCTCATTGTTCCCTCTGAATTCTGTGTAACTTGTCTGTATACATGTAATATTACTTTACTCTTGTTATTTTGGTAAAAGCTGCAGCTTGTTCTTTTACTGACAATCTTAAAAATAGGTTTGTTTCAGCCCATATATGAAGAATATTCTTTATCTAACTTGTTATCTTTTATTACCTGGCTGTATTGTTTTATATTGTTATTAAACTGAGTCAGGCCCACGGCTGGTAATGTTCTACGTGCTCTGCTGTTATTTCCTGCTAAAAATACAATAAAAAAGGAATAAAGCTGTTTATCGGCTCACGTCTTGTTCTACAGTTTCTGTCTCTTTGTTTCTGTGCTGTTTGAATGTTGTTGGCAGGTCTTTGTGTCAGTGTTGACCTTCCTGTCTCTCCTGCACACGCGTTGCTTTACTTTAAATTCATTACACATGTGAGTGTCTTTTTGTACATGAACTGTAGTTTTTAATGTGCAAGGAAGTAAATGTGATATTTTCCTGATTTTAAGTCCATTCAGTTTTATAAAGGTGTTGAAATGAACTTTATCCACATTTATGAGCAGATTAAACTGCAATAATTTTGATTCTAGTAAACATATAATTTTATAAAACTATAACAGTAGACTGTACTTCCAGAGTTCAGATATGTACAGATATATAATATGCAAAATTATGAAATAACAGAAAATACATTTTTGCTTCTGTCTGAACGTCATGTAAATGTTGTGTGAGCTTTTGTTTGCAGCCGGAAGTGAATCCTTCTGCTACTTAAAATTAACGTGTAGTTCATGAAACAGGCCACCAGGTGTCAGTGTTCACCTGTACAAGGAAGGACAGGTATGATTCTCACTAAAAGCATCTTTGATAACTTTATAGATGTCATTCATGTAACAAGATATTTTTCTAGCAAGAATTTAGTGACCAAAACAACCTGTTCTGTTTCATATGTGGAGATTTTTACTCCAAACGTGTTAAAACTTTTCAAATAGTAAAAGTTTATTTATCTTTCCTTAGATACGGAAACCTTGTCAACATATGACGGCCTGTTATTAAATCTACATGGTATACTGAGAAATTCTTGTTACATACAGCACACAATAAGCTCCAATAAGCTGATTAAAGTGCAGTTTTTTTCTGTTTAGCTTGTCGGCCATGACAGAAACTATTAGAGATATTAAAATATTCAAACATATTCAAACAATATCTCTCTCTCTCTTTTTTTTTTCTTTTTTTTCTTTTTTTACAAATGTCTTTATTAGTTGCTGATAAACAAGGTCTTGTAATTTGTAGATTTTAACACTTAATATGTTTACTTTTCTGCAAACATTCAGACCATGAAAAAAAATTCGTCACCTACCCAGAAAGAATAGAGGACAATGCAAACTAACAATAAACGTACAGGTTATATTAAATGAAAGTCCTGCTTGATAATTAAATATGACGAATTTATCTAAAGATCCAAACTGATTCGGAAAATATTTCTATGTCGTTGTAGGAAGATAAACGAGGAGCCACATCCCAAACCGCTGCCAGACGCCGACCTGCACTGATAATAGATGGATGGATGGATGGTTGGATGGATGGTTGGATGGATGGATGGATGGTTGGATGGATGGATGGATGGTTGGATGGATGGATGGATGGTTGGATGGATGGATGGATGGATGGATGGTTGGATGGATGGATGGATGGTTGGATGGTTGGATGGATGGTTGGTTGGATGGATGAATGGATGGATGGATGGATGGATGGATGGATGGATGGATGGATGGATGGATGGATCCCCCGCAGCAGAAACGATAAGTGTGTCTCCCCACTGAGAGAACTGTGTCTCGGCAGCGTAACTTCATTGATTATTTAAATCTCTGACTCACCGACAGGATCTGATGTTAATTGATGTTCTGTGTTCTTCTACACATCGAAAGGTTTCACACACAGTCCAGGTTCTTCCTGATAAATCCTGAGCGCCATCATCTTAAAGATTTACTGTAAAGTTTAGAGAGGCTGCTGTCAGTAAATACCAGCAGACAAAACTAACAGCTGTAGTTATAAACAGGACAGAGGAAACACAATTAAACTTTTAGCTTCTGAAATAACATTTTTTTTAGACAGACAAGCGAAAAACAAGTTGTGTTTTGGTTTAATTTCTATTCCAGTTGCCGATTTGAAGACGAACACGGGAGAAAAAAAAAGAAAAGAATTGTTTATTTGTTTTATGCAGTGAATAAATACACGACAAAATAAACTGACAAGATTTTAAATATGACTCAGGAATTTAATCCCAAAACATCCACTTCTGTTCTGAGATTTTAACGTTAACACTGTTTTAACCTTGATATCAGACATATTTCATAAACATGACCAGTGGCAGGTTGTACTGAATTTGGAATAATTAACCGCAAACAGGGGGTGTTGTTTTTCTGAATAATGTGTTGCGTCAAGATTATTTTCATACTGAATTCATCCAAAGACCCCAAATAACTGACCAGATATTGTATTTGGTGTTTGCCCGGCAGTTACTGCTGCTTCTTGAGAAGATGTGAGAGGATGGGCTGGGCACAACCAAGTCTGACAATACAGAGCATTTCATCAAATGCTGTCAGTTTTTATCCAGCTGTTAGAGATGTTAGCTAGATCTTTGGGATGTCAGAGGGGATGTGCAGTGAAAACAGTATCTGTATTTGTATCTATATTTGTTGAGGCAGCAAAATTATTTATATTTATATTTGTATTTGTATTCGAATAAAGGTGGAAATAGGTGTAAAAATCCAGTTTTTGTTTTTATTATGCTTTTAATTTTAGGATACCGGAAGGTCTCGTCAACACCTGCTGATAGACGTAACAGCGGAGCAGAGGAGAGACACTGAGATAGCGATGTAAACGACCTGCGTGCTGCTATTTTACATGTTTTTTTCTTCTTGAAAACATTTTTTTTTTTTTTTTTTTAATTTGTACAAAATAAATGTTTGTAAAAAAAAAACACTATTTGTGCTTTGCCGAATAGTGGCACACTGCTAGATGTTAGCCAGCTGTTAGAGATGTTTTCTTATTTTATTTATAATATTTCATTCAGTTTTTTGAGTTTTCCAGACTTCTGTTTATCAGTCACATCAGAGTGTTGAATATTATTATTATTGTAAAATAATTAAAAACTGTATCTGTTATAGTTAGTGTGTCGTACTCTGTAGTAGCCACATGACGTCACAAACTTCAGCTCCATCAATAAATAAATAAACTGCCAGTAAGAAAAGATGATTTCCCAGTTTGGAGGAGGAACATGACCTCAACCCGAAACTCATGTCACACCGACACACACGGAAACCTGAAAGGATGTGAAGGGGTTAACCTGCCTGAGGGTGTGTGAGGAGAAGCATGTAGCTGCTCCTCCTCCTCCCTCTTTCTTCTCCTTCTCCCTCCTCCTCCTCCTCGTCCTCCTCTCTCCTCCTCCTCCTCCTCCTGCTGCTCCCGTTTTTATGAATGAGATGTAACCATACACACACACACACACACACACACACACACACAAACACACATACAGTGATGTCAGCAACAGGCCCCTCCCCCACCGATGCGGGAAAAACCTCACGATGAGAAAGAGAGAGAGAGGCGTCCTCATGTTCCCCACATGTCTCTCTCCCATCACCCCCCTCTCTCCTCCTCCTCCTCCTCCTCCTCCTCCTCCTCCTCCTCAGAGCCAGAGGATGAGTAATCCAACAAGGGGGGTGGAGGGGAGCAGTGTGCATCATCATCATCATCATCATCGCAGAGTGTGCAGGACGAGAGGAAACCCTCCTGCTCTCCTTTCACTCAGTCATACAGGAGCAGGCTAATTCCTGGACTAAAAACATGAGAAGGGAGAATTAATATTTCTAGAAAAGCACAGGTACAACACACTGGAGCTGGCTAATTCCTGGATTGCCGAGGGATTGAGAAAAATAACTGACTAATTTTTGGAATAGCTGGAAAAGAAGGCGACATCATGGCTGGTGTCAGTGGATGGTGCCAGGCTAATGCTTGAACAGGAGACTGTTTGACTCTTCGTTTGGATTGTGAGAGCAGACTACTCCCTGAAATATCCATCCTATGTCTTCCTAACAAACCAGATATTTCTTCCACATGGGGTGTTTCAGAGGCTGGGACCTGGCTAATATCTGGCATCCTTGATCCATAACAGCAGCTCACTGCTTCAGTAACTGGACAGTCTTCTGTGTTAGAAGTCTGTAACCTCCTCCTGGGACCTGGTTAATCTCTGGATCAGCCTGTTTGGCATGTTCTGCTTCTGCCTGCAGAGTTCCCTGCTGAAGCTCCAGGCGCTGGAGGTGGAGGGGGGTCCCTCACTGGGTCCGTCCCCGGAGGAGAGCCCCCCTGCCCTGGGCAGTAAGGAACAGAAGAGCCCCTGCAGCCCGGCCGAGCTCGGAGGGAGGGAGGGGAAGACGCTGGCTCTCTGCCACAGCATCCCTGCCGATGAGAACAGCCCACCAGGTAGATACACCTGTCTGTCTGTCTGTCTATACCTGTCTGTGTGTCACTGCTGGTCAAATCTAATCCTCACCTAGCGTGTGCATTAACACGTATAGTAAACCTTCAATATCATTGGCTGCTAATAGCCTACAAGGATCAACCTCTATTGTAGTCTGGTCCGATAGGATCCAACGATTGCAGACGTTGTGGTCACATGCTGGTTGTGTAAATGCTTTTCCATGGTTACGAAGAAGTACGTATCAAATGACTTGATACCTGAACACATTTGAGACTGTCGACACAACAGGTCGTAATGTCAGTCGCCCAAAAACAATCTATAGTTAGTTTGAGTGACATTAAAATAAAATAATAATAAAATAATTTACAAAACTTAACTTTCCAATGGAATTCAGTCCAATTTTAAATCTCCATTAAAGCCTCATGTTTCATTTGTCATATCATTTAGTGCCAAGTGATCAATCGATCATGTGAGCCTGAGTGTGACGATACAAACTATGTTGTACTTTAAAGTTCAGAAACAGAGGAGTCATGTTATGTGAGATGCAGCTGCTAGATCACTTTCTTTATTCAGATCCCAACAGTTTGCTGTTTGAGGTCTTATTAACCCACACAGTAAGTATATGTGCTGTGGGCCGTATGGCATCAGTGTGTCTGTAGAGTCTGTTTACTGTGCACAGCACGCCACCCGCCATGCAGTGTGAGCGTGATGGCACGCCACCTTGTTGTTTCCCTGAGCGTGTTGTTATTTATAGCACGAGTGCAGAGGTAAAACAAGTGAGACACACTGAGTTACACTCGGCTGCTTCTCTGTTGATGCATCCTCAGATTTTAGATTTCTTCACGCAGGTCTCATATTGGATTTTACGTCTTCTCAGAGCTTCGACCAAAAAACTGACAGTATTTGAAATAACAATGCTACAAATTTTTATTTTGTCAAATAATTAACTTTTTTAACTTAATTATATTCTTTAGAAATGAAATGATCAACAACAATTGTAATAATCACTGAGACTGCAGACTGAGAGTCTGCAGTCACGCTAACAGCTCTGTGAGACTGAAGCTAAATGCTAACATTAGCATGCTAACATGCTAATGTTTAGCAGGTATCAGCTGAGCTGATGGGAATGTCTTTTGTTATAGTTCCTTTAGGTGGATCTAGAGGTTGCTGTGAAGGTTCTAGAGGTTCTTCAGGTCACTGTAGTGGACCTTTAGGACATTCTATCGGACCATCAGCAGGTTCTGGGAGTCTAGATGATGGAGTAGTCACTGAGAATGTCCTAGGGGTCTTTCTGGTGGTTGTAGTGGTTCTTTAGGTGGTGTTAGAGGTTATAGTGAAGGTTGTAGTGATAATTTAAGTGATTCTAGATGTCATTGAGGAGGTTTTAGTGGACCTGTAGGTAGTTCTGGTGGCCATTGAGGAAGTTCTGTCAGCTGTATTAAGATGTTGTATTGGTCATTGGTCGTGTTCTAGTTGTATTTTAGGGGGTTCTACTGATCTTTGAGGAGGTTCTAAATGTCCTTTTGATGGTTCTAGCGGCCATTGAGTAGTTTCTGGTGATACTTTAAGAGATGCTAGAAGGTTCTTGGGGTCTATTAAGATGTTGAAGTGTTCACTGAGAAAGTTATAGGGGACATTCTGGTGGTTTTAGTGGTTCCTAATGTGGTGATAAATGTTTTTTTTTAGAAGGTTTTAGTAGGTTCTGGGGGTCTATTAAGACGTTGGAGTAGTCAATGAGGATGTACTAGGGGTCTTTCTTTTGGTTCTAGTGGTCCCTAATGAGGTTCTAGCACATTTTGGAGGTCTATTAAGATGTTATAGAAGTTACTGAGGATGTTCTAGGGGACTCCTAGTGGCCATTAAGGAGATTTTAGGGATCCTGGTTGAACACTTTTGGGAGATTTTTTTTCAATTATCATCAAAACCCCAAACGAGGGGACATCTTTTGGAAGAATGACCAACATTTAAAGCAGAGACGTTGATAAGGACTATTTGTGTGAAATAGTTGCATCAGTTTTCATCAGTTTCATCACTTTGCATGATTCATTGACAGTTTTGAGCCTCGCTGCTTCCTGTCCTCGCTGACTCATAAGCTCTGAGCTGTTTGTGAGAACAGAAAAACAAACTGACGTCTGCTGTCGAAGACTCAGTTTCAACAGCAGCTCGACGCAGAGATTCAGACTGTTTAAACAATTTATACTTCACATAATTGCACTTTCTCTGTTTGCATTACATGTCACATTTCTGCTATAATGATCGAGAACTGGATTAGCTTAATAAGAAAGTTCTCATAAAAAGGTCCAACTTACTTGTTGTTTCCAAAACTTTCAACCACATCCCATGACCTTCCTCAGTTATCACTGAACAGTGGTTAAGATGTCCAACCATACATAACCACCTCTTATCATGTGACCCAAATGTCCAAATTTAGCTCATGTGATTGCAACTAAACAATCTCCATGACGACTGAGATACTCCATCTGCCAAGGAAGGCCATAACATGTGGTTGAAAGCACTGGAAAATCCCAGATCAGCTGTTTGTCAAGCTAAAATTAATATTCAAACATGTCTGTGACTTCATGTTGAAATGTTTCCATCCGCTTGTTATCATGTGCATTTTATACTTTAATTAAAATAATTATGGTATATTTATTTTATTTAATGGAAAATAACTTGTGTTTGCAGAGCTGCTGACAGTGTTGACCAGACCTCCACAGTCTCCCAGACACCAGCCTTTAACCGCCATCCACCCCGGCCAGCAGCCCCTGACCCCCGATGGACCGCTGTCCCCCAGCCCTCACCACTCCCCTTACTCCCCCCAGAGGAGCAGCCCCGGGGGGGAGGGTGGAGGAGAGGGAGGAGCGGGAGGAGAGGGAGCTCTTCTCCAGCTACTGGCGGGCGGTCCCAGCCCTCTGCCCTCCCCCCGCTGCTCCAGCCTCAGCCACAGCCTGAGGTTCAACACCGACCCTGATACCGCGCCATCACCGCCATGCAGCCAGCAGTACATACTGTGAGTCCACCTGTCTGTTAACATGTCTGTCCAACTGTCTGTCGACCTGTTTAATGGTCTTGTTGGGCCTAGACTTTGAACTCAGGACCCCTGAATTGGAACTAGACCATGAATTTGTTGGCTTTCACTTACGACAAAACTTAAGACTCGACTGTCTTGACTTAATACTTGTTGATCTTGACTCTATGACCTTGTCTTGGAACTTAAATTAGGGCTTGTTAGTCTTAAAGTGGGTCTACACTTGGGACCAGTTGGTCTTGACTCAGAACTAGTTGGTCATTAACAGCATTGCCAGATGGAAAATGTTAAAATATCCCACCAGAGGCTTAAAATTATCATATTTTGAGGGAAAATTATCGTACGTGAGTCATAACCAAGAGAACAAATAGGTGTAAATGTGTAATATCAGAGAACAGTCTGCTGCTGCAACACCTGCTACATTCACAGACACACTATAAGGTCCCACTTTGAAGATTCACCAATATGAAAACATCTCTAAATTACTAATGTAAAAAACATGTATGTTAGAAGCTATGTAGACAGTGTGATGTTTAGACGTTGCTCTGGACATCTGGGCTACTGTCCAATTTGTTGTGTCTTTCCTCTCCGCTGTAGATGTGAGTTTTAATAATACTGAGTGTCACAAAATGATCTAATTATCGTACATTATGGAAACTTTGGAATTATTGATCGTACATCATGCAGTAGGCAAAATTATCGTACAAATATGATAATTATCGTACATCTTGTCGGTCTTGACTCCGGACTTTCAGATGAATGACATCAGATTCGCTCGTCGCCATGGCAACACTGAACAGTCTCCTGTCTTGTCAGCAGCCTCAGGATCAGATTGTGTGACACTTGTGTTTTGTGTCCCTGCAGCAGTTTGTTGTTTGCACTTTGTTGTGAATGTGAGTCAGACGGGAGAGAGAACACACAGTTCACATGAAGTAAATCTCCATATAGTCCCATATAATTTTATAATCAGTGAAAAGGGTTTAAAGGGAAACCTGGTGATCACCCTGCTTGACTCAGGTCAGCTCTGGTGTCTGTATGGTGTGAAGTCTGGTTGAATCTCTTCTCCGCCTCCAACCAAAGTAAATCAGCTCCACAAACATCCTGTTACATGATTTCTGGGTAAAATTAAAGTATTTTTAAAAACAGTTTGTTAAATCCTGTCAGAGTGCAGCTCTGAAGATGAAACCGTCTCTGTTTGACCTCTATCTGTCTGCTGCATTAATACATCTTATATAATCCATCCTTCATCATCTTGTCTTCTGTTTTCTGGCCCACAGCCTGAAGCTGATGGTTAAAATGTGTTTGTGACCCAGTTTATTGTCTTCCTGCTTCCTCTCCACTGTCTTTAATGTTTACTGAAGGAAAGAAATGATCTACTTCCTGTCTCTGTCTCTTTTTCTTTATCTAATGTTTGTTTTTATGTTTTTTGAAGTAGAACTCTGGTGATGTTCTATACCTCTCTTCTTGTCAAAAAATCTCATGAAAAACCAACAATGAATTCATCTACTAACAAGTATTGTTATTGATAAATCTCATTTCATGAGCACACACACACCGTACTGCAGCCAGAAATACTCACTAGTAGGGGTGTGCCCGAATACAAATACATTATTCGGCAAAGCACAAACAGTGGGTTTTATACGAATATTTGTTTCATACAAATATTTTAAAAATTATTTGTTGGGAGTGTTCCCCAGAGATAAAGTTGAGCTACTGACACAAGCAAAGTCTCCATGAACTGTTGTTCCCCTTCTCCTTTCCACAAAGTTAGGTTGTAAAAAATAGGCAATAAATGAAAAATGCAACGCAAGAATCACCTTTGAAGTTCCTCCCTACATTTTACACGGTATGCTGTCTCTGTGTTATGGGTGTACATATAGATAGGTCTGGCTGCAATGAGGCGATGAGTAAAGTTTTAGCTCAGTAATCGTAATAATTTTCTAAAATTAAAAGTGTCATAAAAACAAAAACAGGATTTTTAAGCCTCTTTCCACTTTTATTCGAACACAAATACAGATACAAATACAGATACTGGGATCCCTGCACATCCCAACTCACTAACACCAAATGTTTAATCTGCCGATAAAAATAGTCCCCAGCAAATGAACCACTTCCGCTGTTTGTTTGTTAAAAACTAGTGACCAGCTGAAATGACTGAACCTATACTACACTATATATAATATATATATGTGAGCTGTTTTTAGAGCTCTTCAGTAGAAACCAATGAGCTTGGAGCTTTAAAATCGACTCCCAACTAAACTTTACATACAGTAACGATTTAAACTGACAGGAAAAGAGCTGATTTATATAAAAAATATCCCAAAACTACAAATGCTGCAGCCAGATCAATGAGCCTTTGGTTCAGAGTTGTGTTGGGTGTTTGGACCTTGTTATAACAGCTTACAGGTTTAGTTTAAAAATGTAAATTTATATTTGTGAGATGTTTTTAAAGATTTATGCCCTATAGGAACCAGTGGGCGTCAGACAGTATTCAAAGACAGACTAACAGCAGTCAGACTTGTGCTTCTATTGTAAATCCACTCACAATTAACATTTATGGTAACACTTTATTTTACAGGTGTCTTTATTTTATACTAACTTCCAGGATATTTTGTGAGTAATTTGCAGGTATTTAACGGTTCATTTTAGGACATTTTACAAAGAGGATGGTGCAATTTGGCACAAATTTTAACAAAAAAGGAGAAAAAGGTGTTAAGTTGGTTTAGTTGGTAAATTCCCTCTCATTATATTTGGGTTCATACTTGTGACTCTTAACAATTCTTTAACTGATAGTTAATACTCAGTTTTTAGTGTGTAGTTTTATGTGTCAAACGATATATATTAACATATTAGGTTTTTTGATCGGTTCCTAAAAATAGCTGCTGTGTAACTGTATTTCTTTGAAATGGTTGTATAATCTGGTAGATTAGATTGTGCTCATTATAGAGTTTTTAAGAAACAACCTGATAATTGCTAATATGTGAACACACTAAACACTTAATAACTAATCCAACTTCACCTTCTTCTGTTTGTAATGTTTGTTTTATAATTTGTAATTTTTAAATTGCACCACTGTTTCAGTAAAATGTCCTAAAAATTAACCCTTAAATACCTGCAAATTACAGGTATAAACATGAAGGACCTGTAAAATAACGTCTTCAAATCTTATTAACTTTGCAATAATTTCCAAATTGACCACCAGGACTTTTATTAGAGAGCTTGAATTTAGAGACCAGAATGACTCGTTGAAAACAATGATTGATTTGATATTTCTAGAGAGACGTTGAGGCTTTTTGGATGGCACTTTAAGTTATTTCCGCTCCACTTCCATTCAGTGGAGTTTTAAATTTTCTTTGTCTTTCTTAGTAAAAACAACAAAAGCTGTTTTTTTGAAGCTGAAATACAAAGAAGTGATTAATGTCAGAATGTCCTTACAGAGAACATCACATGTTTTTTTTTCTCTCAGTTACAAAAGTTTCATGTTGAACATGGAGTGAGTCTGAACGTCGTCTGTCTTCCTGTCTGCGTCCAGGTCTCGGGGTCGGGACAGGACGGAGGGATCAGAGGACGAGTGTCCATCCTCCGTCTCGTTCCTCACCAGACAGATTCAGACCCTGAAGAAGAAAGTCCGCAGGTTTGAGGATCAGTTCGAGCAGGACATGAACTACAAGGTAAAAACAGCCGCGAGCAGAACTTCAGTCCAAAGAAGATTCAGACCAAAACCAAACTGAGACGCATTCAAGTCCAGGAAAGACAACAAGTGGCCAGTTCATTTGCCCTGAGCTGAGTCTCAGCCTTCATCCAGAAAACTCATAAATATATATATATATATTTTTTTTTTTTTTTTTTTCAAAATGTATTAATTAAGTGGTATATTAAATGTTACTTGGCAGATTTTAAGGGGTTTTTATCTCCCAAAAGCACATAAACCCACAGATAATACCTTAATATTCTTTAATGTGTTAAAACCTATTAATTTACACAGTAATTCAATCTCAGAATCGGAATATAAATCCCTCAAAGTATCATAAAGTTTTACCTGGAAACATTTTACACACAATCTTAAATTAATCTCAAACGAGTTAAATAGTGTTAATGGTGTTTAAACCATCTTTTCTGATTGAAAAATTGGTTTATATAACTTTTGTTCAGTTCTTTTGATTATTGTGTGCAGATGATGATGATGATGGTATCATGTTGTGTTTGTCTCTTTGTGTCTTCAGCCGTCACACAACGATAAATACTCAAACCCAGAGATGGTCAGAGTGATGAATGAACTGGCCAAAGCTCGCAAACAGCTCAAAGGTAAAAAATAAAACCATCACACTGATGTTACTGTCTACAAGTCAATATGTGAAACCCAAAACACTGACTGTCACCTCAACAAAGCCAGTTATTAAACCATCAACAGAAGAATGGTAGGTTCTAGATGAACAAAATACCAACAGTTCTGGATCCTGGATGTGAAATATTTTAAAGAAAATAAATAATAATATTTAGCAGACTGTATTTCTCTCTAGACTTTTTTATTTTATCTTTTTCCCTCCTTTTTAACCTGCTTTTTCTTTTAAGTTGTTGTTTTCTGTTAGTTTATTGTCTCATTTCTGTAATTGCTTTTTAAGATCATGTTGGCAAACTGCTGCAAGGAAGTTAAAAGACATAAACAATTTGAAGGATTTTGCAGCCTTGGTAGATGTTTGCAGGTTTATGTGTTGGTGTGTCTCCTCTGCAGAGCTCAGACTCAGACAGTCGCTGTTTGAGTCGAAGGAGCCGGACGGTCCGGAGAACTCAGAGATCTGCAGGTAAGGTTGTTCAGTGTTTTGCACTGAAACTGCATCCTCGAGGTCTAATAAACGTGACGAATACATTTAATTCCTCATAAAACATTTGCAACAGTTTTTTAAAAACATTTTGAAACCTGCATAGTTTACATCTGTGTTTGCTTGTTAGCAGTCTGCTTCTTCTTCACTGCCACAGAAAGCATTCAGCCGTGTTTTTCAGTCATCTGATGAAACAGACACTTTGTTTTTAATCGATAAAACTTTCTTGAACAAACAAAAGTTTGGAAAATAAAAAGGTGCATTTAGTTAGGTATTATTCATTGTTTTCAGTTATGCATCCAAAACTGAAAACAGGTTTTATGATGTAAACAGCACAAAGAAGTATTAAATAAACTGTTATAACATGTTTGTATTGAAACGTGAGAATGAAACAGATCCTGCATCAACGACATCGATATGAATCAGTCTTCCAACAATTTGTGATTTATTTATCCAAACATTTCTGTAGTTATCTTATTCTCCTTTTTTCCGCTGAGCTTTACAAATCAAATGTCTGCACACATCAGGTGCATCAGTCAGTGTAAATGTTTCCTGCAGGTTGGCCTCCGGCCAGCAGGCGGCATCAGAGCACAAAGCTTCGCTGGAGGAAACGGTGGAGTCTCTGTTCAGACGACTGAGAGAGAAGAGACAAGCTCTGGGTCTGCCTGACAACATGAAGGTCGGTGTGTGTATAGAAGTGACGCTGCTGCTGCTCTGTAGTCATGGTAACCAGTGATGTACAACTCTGTTTAAGAAAAGCTGCTTTTATAAGGATGAGACCAAGTAAAACATGAACAAAAGTAACAATAACAATCATTGTTCTTTACAAAAAAACAAGTCAAACATTTAAATCTTTAACTACAAGAAAACAGTTTAAATCCTTTGATCTATAAAACTAGAGCTGCAATGATTAGTCAATTAATTGATTAGTTGATCGAAAGAAAATTAATCTGCAACTATTTTGAAAATCAATTCATCGTTTTGTTTAATTTTTAAAGAAAAAAAGACAAAATTCTCTGATTGCAGCTTCTTAAATATGAATATTTTCTGGTTTCTTTCGTCTCTATGACAGTAAACTGAATATCTTTGTGTTGTGGACAAAACAAAACATGTGATGACGTCATCTTAGACTTTGAGAAACACTGATCAACATGTTTCATCATTTTCTGACATTTCATGGACCAAACAACTAATCGATTAATGGAGAAAATAATTGACAGATTAATTGATGATGAAGATCGTTAGTTGCAGCTCTGCATAAAACAAATAATCTGTAAACCTCTTAGTACACATAGTACAGTTAAATCAAATTTTACTGTTTGCAGAATTAATGAGAGGATCTTGCACTTCCTGTTACTATACTATACTATCATATTATGTTTCTAACACAAATGGTGCAGAAGCTGCAATACGTTCAGCATAATACATGATTTAGAATATAAAAATAACACAAAGCCGTCATCCTTTGCTAAAAAGAAATCTAATTTAAGTGTAAAGTAAATCAACAAATCAATCAACAAATAGTAACTGATTATTTTTAACAGCCACAAAAATAATCTGAACTCTTTACATTATTGATCAGGGTAACACAGAATGAGAAAACTGGAGAAATCTCCACAGAAAACAACAAATTCTGATCTTACATAACTTCCTGGTAAACCACAGAGTCCTGGAAAAGAATAAATTTGATCATTGATAACTTTGAGGTCAAATAAATATGTGATACAGCAGCTTTAATTCTTGCATCCAAACCAAACTCTTTTTATTTTTTATCCCTTTTATTCCAACTTTCTATTAATTTGCTTTCTCTCTTCAGTTCTCTGAGTGCATATGGCGCCCTCTGGTGGTCATTTAACAAAACAGTTGTCAGCATTATTATTACATCATTACTGAGGCTGTGTGTGTGTGTGTGTGTGTGTGTGTGTGTGTGTGTGTGTGTGTGTGTGTGTGTGTGTGTGTGTGTGTGTGTGTGCAGGAGATGACTCAGGCTCAGATGGTGATGGAGAAGATCACTCTACAGAAATGTTTGCTCTACTTTGAGAGTCTGCATGGCCGACCGGTGAGTCCGACTGTTTTTACCGCAGACTTCATCATGTGAATGAAGACACAGCGCCACCTAGTGACCATGTAACAGGAAGAGACAGAATTTAATGCTTAATACAGTGGTGGAAGAAGTATTCAAATCCTTTACTTAAGTAAAAGTACCAAAACCACAATGTAAAAATACTCCATTACAAGTAAAAATCCTGCATGAAGGTACATAAGTATTAGCAGCAAAATGTGCTTAAAGTAAAAGTTCTGTGATATCAGTCGAGTAAAGGAAGGAAGAAAAAACAAAGTTCTGCCACAAATTTTGCTTCATTTTTCAGTCTTTTTTCTAATCTTTGCTCTTTGTGAAATATTGGAAAGTTTTATGTCTTTGGGCCTCAAACAATTATTTATTTGCTCAACAACTCAAACATCTGTAACATGACAAGGAGCCACAACTACACACAGGGATTACACGCCTACTACTGAGTACTACTGATTTAATCTTTAACAATTTGTTGTATTATTTCATGTAAAATGTTCACATGAAAAGTAACTAAAACTGTCAAATAAATGTAGTGGAGCAGAAAGAACAATATTGAGTGGAAGTAGCATCACTTGGAAATACTCAAGTAAAGTACAAGTACCTCAAAACTGTACTTAAGTACAATATTTGAGTAAATGTACTTCGTTACTTTCCACCACTGGATAAATTTAGGTAAAGATGTCATAAGATACAAATAAAAATGGTTTTAAATGTTTCTTTTTATTTAGGAGTGTTAGCTGGTAATATCATCCTTCAAAAATACAACAAAAGACAGATTTGTATTTGTAAAACCTCATGAATAATATCAGCTGATAAATGACAGAAACAGTCTTACATCATCCTGCTTAGTGCATTTACAAAACAAACAAATTAAGGGGAATCTGATAAATAAATATGTATTTATGCTGTGGCTTGTGTGAGGAAATGTATATAACAGTATCCAATTTTTTAAACGCTCAAATATTAATAATAATACTGGCCTCAAGATCCGGTTCATTCTGGCTTTAATTGATGTTGAAATTTATTATTATGATTATTATCTTTAGTCCTCCCACACTGTAATATAGAAAAAGAGTTACTACGATATATAAAACACAGCAGAGTCCTTAAATCTGTGTAAAAATGCTTGTAATATAATTAAACACAGACTAGTTATTAACATATGAATGTAATGTTTACTTACACATAAACATCCAGATTTAAACAAAAGAATGTTTTTTATTATAGTTTAAGCTTTTACTACTATCATTATTACAGCGATGAATGAACATATGGTTGCTAGGGTGTTGCTAGGTGTTTCTTGTGGTGTTCAGGGTGCTTTTTCAGTTCTTAATGGACACCGAGATGTTGCCATGGTAACTCCACAGCTAAATGACTGTCTCCTGTGTTTCTGTCTGTTTGTATCTCAGGGCACCAAACAGGAGAAGAACCTGGTGAAGCCGCTGTACGACAGATACCAGCTGATCAAACGTTTACTGTGTGCCAGCCCGACTATCACTACTATAGTGAGACACACACACACACACACACACACACATACACAGAAAATGGTGAGTCTTTGTTGGACTTTTTTGCCCTGGGTTTTGCCTCTCAGGCCAAATGGAGGTTGCCCTAAGCCTCTGATTGGTGACGCCTGACAGAAAGCTCTGCAGACAATAATGTGAATGTTTAAATTTAAATAATGTTTAACAAATATTTCAATAAAAAGACATTTGAACATTAATCAAAGTGTTCCTGAGACAATGACTGATTCCTGTTGTTGGGCTATCAGCAATAATTAATGATTATCAAAGATAAACTACATGTCTCTTCATTTTCTGTTTCAGAGAGATGGGAAGTCAGGTAGCTGTTAGCTCTGTCTCTCAGTGGAAGTTGAGAAGCTGACTTCATTCCCATGAACTTAGGGTTGGTTGGGAATTGTTCCAGTCTTCTGAGTGGAGAGGGAGTTAACCTTTCATTATGGGAGGAGTGTGAATCGGAATAACCAGAATCACATTGGCTGAATGACTGTAGTGGGGCAGGATGTTCTGACCTAAGCCTTAACAATTCCTCCTTGTGTGAGCAGAGATCTAACTCTGCTGAGTGCAGGTCTTCTAAATAGCGCATGGCTTTCTTATTGGCCGTCTGAGCCTCATGGAGGAGGCAAGCATTTTGCGCTCTAAGGAAATCTATCTCCTTTTCTAGGACTGGTTTGCTCTGACAGGCGAGGCTGGTTTGTCTGTGGAAGGTCAGAAGCAAGCATAACAATGGGTCTTTGGATGCGGTCTGTGCAGCATACCTGTCCTTGAGTAGTGAGTCCATCTCTTTCCTGCACTCACTGAAATTCAAACTGCTGATGAATTCTGGGTAGCCAGGTTCTAGGGTCTGTGCTAGGGAAGAAATAAATGCTCTACACAGGGGTTCTCCATTGTTGTCTCTGGAACGGAGGGTTAGATTAAACATTTGACTAGTACAACAAAACAATGTGGTTGGCTATGGTGTTGCGTGGCTGACACTTTGTAGTGTAGTTTTGGCAGTACACTACCCTAATCAAACAATGGGGTGGCTAAGAGGGGTAGCTATGGCACTGTCTAGTGGGTCTAGTGGGCACAACAGATTTTAACATGCACTAACTGAGATGCAGGGCAGTAACAGTCAGAGGATTGTTTCTTAAAGTTGACTCAGGCTGGAATGCATGGCAGTAACAGCTAGAGGATAACGTCTAAGTTTCACAGGGCTGTGGCTCTATCTCTATTTCTTACTCGGGTTGGAATGCATGGCAGTAATAGCCAGGTACAAGCTCTCTATGTGTCGCAGGGCCAGTGGCACACTGTGTTTTAATAACAAGGGGAGCACTTGAATTAACAGCCAATTCTGACAGCTTCACTAGATTGTATTGAATATGTGGTATTCGAATGCTGAACCAAAATTCTTACACTTCCTACAGAGTAGGTTCGACCTGAGTGGCTAACAGCAACAGCAATGTCTTAGTTTAACACTAAAAGGGCTTAAAGTGGTAGTTATCAATAACTAGAATAAGATTTGGGTTACCAACTGCTTTAGCTAAAATTGATTTGAAAAAATCAAATCTCACAACACTTCACTTGTTTGTAAGTACAGCTTGATATCTACTCCTGTGGCAGACTAGTTGTTTTGAATATAAAGGCTTTTGGATAGTCTAAAGGTTTTAGATTCCAAAATTTTGGTACTGGCCAAACTTATGCTGAAATTAATGTTGCACAATTATGAATGATTGCCAACAATACTCTGCCTCACACAGGGCACCATTTTGTTGGTTCCTGGCCTCAAGTTTGGCTATCAGCAAAGATAGCAGCTGGAGGTGAAAAAGAGCAAGGAGCTGGAGGAGAAAGAGGAAGAACTCTAGTTTTGATAACCTGGATCCATGGGTGGAGTTTCTTGAGGATTCCTGTTGTTTCCTAGTCTTGAAACATGTGGTCCGCTAGTGAGACCCAACACTGTTGATTTAAACTACATTTCAGGCTGAAGGCTTTTGCTTAATTTATTTTATTTGTATTTGTTTTTAGGAGCATTATTAATTCTTCTGTTATGAAGGCACAAAGACTAATTGTCACATTAATATAAATATTTGTAAATAAATAACATTCACGTTTTGTCTTGAAGAATCCCAGACTTCTTGCTTCCCCACATTTTTCTGAAACCAAACTTAAGCACTTCAAGCTCTGAAGGATAAACCTCATGTTTTGTAAAACAACTTTTCCTGTAGCGCCACCGTCTGGACAAACTTTTCATTTTTATCTGCACCGCTGCTGAAGATGAAAGAAAAGAGGTTGTGTCTCACATGTCATGGCTGATTTTGTCTCACAGGAAGAAGAGGACGGTTCTGATGAAGACCCGATGAACTTGATGACAGTCGACGAACATCCCGTCCCACCTCCTCGCAGAGTGACCCGGCCCACCGCCGGTGAGGAGGACAGCGACCGGGACAGCGACCCCGCCTTCGTGTCCCCGCTGGATGAGGTGAAGGCCGTCCGTCAACAGCCTGCTCTCACTACGGCCAACCTGCACGAAGCATCCAGGTTCTAACAGTCTTTAACCTAAACCTCAATCACCACTGTACTGGAAAAATA
Organism: Thunnus thynnus; assembly: GCF_963924715.1. NCBI lineage: Eukaryota > Metazoa > Chordata > Actinopteri > Scombriformes > Scombridae > Thunnus > Thunnus thynnus. The sequence continues at coordinate 1,266,594 of NC_089536.1, read as the reverse complement.
CTTTGTTTTTACCTCAACATCTCCGCTCTCCTCTATCAAACCAGGTCTCAGCTGCTGGAGTGTCTGCGGGAGACAAGAGCAGAGAAGAAGACGCGGCGTAAAGCTCTGAGAGAGTTTGAGGATGAGTTTTTCCGTCAGACTGGAAGGTGAGAGACAGACCTGAGGAAGAAACTGAGCATCACTGAGAAGACATAATATTACCGGAAAACAGTCGTAATGTTTAGAGAAGAGAGTTGTAATTTTTGAGGATAAAGATGTATTTTTTCAGGGAAAGAGTTGCAATATTTTATGACTAGATAATTTTTCGAGAGAAAAAAAGTTAATTTCAAGAATAAAGACAAACAGTCATAACAGAAAGGTCTTTATCTTTAATCTTTATCAGAGTTAACATTTGTGTTCACACAGTCAGGAGCAACAGTGAGTGATTTCACAGACACTGCAGCTGCTAAACTGTAATTAATTAATTTGTCCGTCTTTCACATTAGTTTTTATTCAACAATGAAAAATGTAAAACATTTCATCATAGTTTTTGTTTGACTTGTTTTTGTTGTGAAAAAAGGTAAATTATATTTTTTGTCACAGTTTTCACTCTGCTGCACTCTGAGTTATAAAGTGACATTACAGTTTTTCTGAACTTCTAGTTTGTTGATTTACACTGAGATGTTCTTATTTCCTGACAGAATCTGCCAAAAAGAGGATCGAACTCCCATGAAGGAGGAATACCAGGAATACAAGCAGCTCAAGGCCAAACTCCGCCTGCTGGAAGTCCTCCTCAGCAAACAGGAAGTCACCAAAACCATGTGAGAGGAACCAGATTCCTCACAATATCTCCTCCAGCCTGTTTTTAATGTTTCTGTGAACACTGGCCTCCTCAGAGAAACTGTCTCCATCTCTGAAGTGAACATTTGTAGAAAACTGTAAATACTCCTGCAGAGTTTTATGAGTCTTAAAAAAGAGACCAGACTCCCCTCTGAACCATCTGTAACCAGCGTCCTGCAGTGTGTATTTATCTTCCTGCATCTTCGGGTCTGAATTATTTTTTGTACAAATGCATTTATTATTCCAGTCTGGAGGGACGAGGGTGTTTTTAAGGGTTAAACTCCAGAGTTAAATCTGAACATGTTTTCTTTCACTCTTGGACATGTGTTTGATTCAGTGGACCAACACATGTTTTTCTATGGGACTCAGTGTGTGTGTATGTGTGTGTGTGTATGTGTGAAACTGAAAGCACTTTAATCTGTCGCTGTGGTCGTGGAGGACAAAGCCGAGAGCTTTATCAACGGCTCCCCGCATGTTTGGACTCTGCAGTGTTTCGAATGGAAAACTAGCTGAACTTTAATTCTACAAACAGACCAAAAACTGCAGCGTGGCGTCTGAGGATTGAGAATGAAACATACGGTGGCCCCTTAGGACAAAATACTGGACATACAAAAGCACAAACATTAAGAGAAATGTGCTTCAAATCAAAAGATGCTACAAAAGTGAAAACACAAAGATTAAGCGTGTTTCAGACCTGTGTAGTTTAGTCTGGCTTAATGGGATTCTGGTTGGTGTTCCTCCTCAGTTCGATTTGATTGGACAGATCGCAGAGACCCTTTAGAGGAAGTGGTCTCAGTCTGTTCGTGGTGGGAACGTGATCCGACCTCCATCTGACCTGCAAGTTTGAGTTTTAGTCACAGAATGAATCGAGGTCTGATCCGGACTAATAATCAAGCACCTCCTCCCCCAGACACATCTGACCAATGAGAGAAGAGAACGTTCTCATCTGGCTTTAGTGATGCTTTTTAGTTTGCTTGGATTTTTCTCTGTGTGAAAAAAAAACTGAACAAAGGGGAAAACACACCAAGTTTATCAAGAGGAAACACAAGAAACACGCAAGAGGAATGCAACAAAAACCAAAACACATACAAAAGCTAAACACAGACCTTAAAGGACACATATTCTGCCCATTTCCAGCTATATATTTATATTCTTGGGCTCTACTGGAATATCTTTGCATGATTTACAGTTAAAAACTCCTTATTCATCCTCTACTGGTCCTTTATGCAGCCCCTCAGTTCAGCCTCTGTTCAGGCCGTTTTAGCTCCTGTCTCTTTAAGGCCCGCCTCCCGATGAACCCACCCTGTTCTACAACAACACGTGGAAACACCTTAGCAACCACCTTAGCAACAACCTTAGCAACAGCCTTAGCAACCAAGGCTTCAGAACGGATGGCTGTATATGAGCATGAGCAATGAGTCGACGTCAGCTCATCAGCAAGGTAGAAAAAAGTTGCAAACGAACCATTCGGTGCAGGTTGAAGCCCTGACTTTCGACTTGCAGGCAGCATTTCTACATACGTTCAGCTCAAGTTTTGTAACTTTGTCCATGTTTAGCCACAAAAAGCAGAAAAAACACCTGCAAAAAGACTCGATAAACAGGACGTGCTCCTGACCACTGGGGGGAGTAATGCGCTCTTTGACCTCAGAGTGACAAAGGTACAGGAGCCTTGTTGGACAAAGGGTGGGACGAGTATTTGCTGCGTTTCTCTTTATGTTTGTTCAAGTTTGTAGAATTTTTCTTAACATTTGAATGCTTTTGAATGTGTTTTGTCCTCAGAGGCCACCGTAGAAATGTATGTATAAAGTGGAAATGTGTGGTACAGAAATGCAATGTGCAAATTATTAACATACTGTATGTGAAGATGTTCTTGAAAAGAAAAACATGGACTGATGTGCAAACATGCATAAGTATTTATATCACAGCACTTTATGTTAAAAAGGGAATTTATTTTTATCCAAAGTCTAATTAAATTATGCAATATGATGTGAACTTAGATTGGTGCATTCCTGCTGTAATGACATGTGAACAGATGGAGATATTTGCATGTTAGCTGAAGATAAATGTGTTTCTCCTGAATGTCAGAGTGAGACATGACAGAGAAGGGCTTCAAGCTGCAACGCTCGACATGCAAACGACACAAAGCAAACAAAATGATACATGAACACGTTTGAGTGTTTTCAGTATTCTGCAGTGAATAAAGTCTTACTGTGAGAAGTTAACAGCAGAAACTACCGCTGTGTGTTTCAGATTCAGTACTGACATGAAGAGTTTCTATTTCTAGTATGTAACATTAAGATAACTGGAGTTTAGATCTTCTGTTTTACAGAAACTGGATGATGAATGAATGGATATTTTGAAGATTAAAGATCTGAGTCTGCTTCAAACGAAGCACTTGTCGGATCGTCTAACAGCATCTGAAACCTCTCCGACAGTGGAGTCGGGGTCAGCTGTGTCTGACACTAGAGCTGATTAGTTATCAACTATTACATTTAATCACCAACTATTTTGATAATCAATTCATTGTTTTGAGGCATTTTTAAAGAAAAAAATCTCTGATTCCAGCTTCTTAAATGTGAATATTTTCTGGTTTCTTTAGTCTCTATGACAGTAAACTGAATATCTTTGGGTTGTGGACAAAACAAGACATTTGAGGACGTCGTCTTGGGCTTTGAGAAACACTGATCCACATTTTTCACCATTTTCTGACATTTTATGGACCAAACAACTAATCAATTAATGGAGAAAATAATGAAAATAATCGTTAGTTGTACCATATCTGATACTTTTCATAACTTTTGTGTGAACTAACATTGTTGTGCGACCCAGTTTGTTTGGAGCAGACGTGGTCCAGTTAGCTCGATTGCTAACTGAGGAGAAATGTTTTGTGTATTCCTGACATCTATGGTTAAATGTGTTTCCTGTCTCAATAATTCCCGCTGAATCTTAACAGACTGACTCTCGATGCCCATCAGTGTCAATGTTTTTACCTTCTTCATGCTCGACAGTTATTTATGGATTTATGCTGTGATAAAAAATGTTCCTGTGTCGTGCAAGTCTGGTTTGCTTGACGAATTTCTATACAGACAATTTTAAAATAAATATTTTTGCTATTAACACGTTTTTGTTGTGTTTGTTTATCATGTTGGAACCAACGCAGCATCACTTTTTACTGAGGATTACTTAAGAGATTAAAGGATACAGGAACGTTCAAATATTTCAAACTGATGTGTAAATTAAGGAGGAAGTCATTCATTATCTCATTTAACCCTTTTACTTTTAAGGGGTTTCATTTTAGCCCTTTTGAGAAACCTTTATATACAGTAACTTAAAGGGTAATGAGGTGATTTTCAATATTTCTCTTCTTGTCAGTAAATCTAATGCTTGGATCCAAACCAACAATGAACTGATCTACTAACAAGTATTGTGTTTGTATCAAAGCCTGATATATCTTATTCCTCCGTTGTTGTTCCAAAAACTATTAAAAACACGTCAGTGAGTCACACCGCTGCACTGGGTCACATGTTCCTTCATCGTGAAGAGTTTGGTCACGTTAGTTTGTTTAGAAACGACGGCTACAAAGAACAGCATCACGTTTTCAGTCTTCAGAGAGTAGATCTGTGTAAGGCAGTGAGCGTGTGCAGGAACGTGGTTGTTTACAGCTTCATTAGCTTGTTGTGCTTTTTATATCACAATCTCTGGACTTTGAGCTGAAGGTCCTTGAGAAATTAATAGATGATGTGATAATCTTATCGCTGTTATTAGTCTACGTGAGATTTGCTGACAAGAAGAAAAATATAGAAATCATCAGAATTAAATCTTAACACCTTCAATTTGTCAATTAAGTAATTTTTGGTTTTTGCCTTTTTTAATTAATGGACAAATAAAAGGATCTCTTGCTCCCAAACCAAACAGCTTGATTCAGATTAAGGTGTCAACAGTGTTTTCAGAGGCAAATGAAGAATTCATGGTATTTTAAGGGTCTTGTTCTATAGTGAAATGATCTGGAAACTGAACTCTGTTCTCATTGATTTGTTGGTATTCTGAAAGAAATCATCCTGAAAAACCCCCAAAACAAAAAATAGATGTGAAGAAACAGAAACGCTGACTCCATTTTTATTGACAATTATTACAATTTACCTGAAATGTTTTTTTGTTTTCTCATACACACATTATATATATATCTATATATCTTACATCTATTGATTATTGATGGCATATTACACTCATGATCAAATATAAAATATATTCTGGTGAATAATTGGATTTGAATCGAATTCAACAGAAATTGTGAATTAAATTATATAATTAAGTAATTAAATTAAGTATCATTAAGTAATACATTTCATCTGTGTAGTTCTGTACATAATTAAATACAATAATGAGTAACATCAAACCTCTTCATAGACAGCGGGAATAATCTCAAAGGTTATTTCTACTCACTCATAAGACACAATATTTCTTCCTGGTTTGTTTTCTCAAATAAATTCAGACACATTACTGGAAACTCAAACGTTTTTTTGGAGGCACAGATGAGGATAAATGCCATGTTAGAAAAAACATTTCTTGGTTTTTTGGATTATTAAATCAGTCTTTCATGTGACCCTGATGCTCTTTTGCGTGTAGAATTGATAATGAGATTTAAGTTTTATATGTTTTGCCTTAAAACCAAACGTTTCATTTCTGTCAGAATACTGAAAGTTGATTTTCAGCTGGACAAACTGTTTCAGGTCATGAAAACACTCCGGAGTTGTTACAGAAAGTCTTGGATCTTTATATTCCTGCACCTCAATGATCAGGGGGATGAGTGACGTCACTGATAGTAAAAGCTGGCGGTGACTCTGAAGACGTCTGACGTGCCTTCGTACGGCGTGATGACGGGTCGCAGGCCCTTCATCTGCTTGTAGTGTCCGAAGTGTTTGATCCTGTAGGAGCCGCTGGGTGTCAGCGGAGGAATGTGCCACTCGACCGTCGCGTTACTCTGCCGGTTCGCACCCTTCAGCCAGTGAAACCTGCAGTAAGACACATTAAAGGTCATTCCCAGCAGAGGCCTGATTTACATTTTTTTGGGGCCTTTTGATAAAAATATACTTCCAGTTTCTGCTCCAGAAGAAGGAAAACCTCATTAAAAACCATCTTATATTGTTGTTTATTCAATATTTATGTTTTTAGGTGCCTTTATTGAACATCCTCTGCCATAAGTCCTACAGGTTTGTTGGCACGTGCCCGACAGAGGAAACGAGTCCATGAGCAAGTGGCGGCGAGTTCAGACATGTCTGTAATAACAGCAGATCAGATAGAAGTCTTTACACAGCTCAGATTACAGCTGCAAACAGCGACAACGACTGCAAGAGAAAGCACAGAGGAGGTTTATGGATGTGGATGGTGATGTAAGTACCCAAGCTACTGGTGCAGTTCTTTTAACGGGAGCTGTAGTGTTTTGATTCTTGTTTGACTTTGTTAAATTCACAAAGGTTTAAATGTCTGACAGCAGCTGCTGTAGTGGAGCTGAACGCTCTGAGAATATGGAGAGAAAACTCCAGGAACACGCTGGCTTTTTTCACAAAAGCTGATGAAAGAAACGATTGTGTTGAGTTCAAGCAGCAACCTCCAGGGCTGAAAAATGAAGCCAATGCAAGTGCCAAAAACTGCAGTTCCTTGAATGGCCACTTGACGCTGAAAATGCCCAACTTTACAGCAGAAATAAACATGTTTACAACCTGGTACAAAAAACAGTTATATTTCCCTGTATGGTGGATGAATTTTTTTATTACTCATTCATTTGGCCCGCCTCAGCTCCACCTCTTTGCCCATTTAGGATTAACTGGGAGTGAGGCGGAGCCAGGCACTGCCAAGATGGCGATGATCGGAGCCGCCCACTTTGAGCTTCAAAACTGCTCTTAAGAAACCAGTGGGTGATGTCATGGTGGCTACATCCATGTTTTTTACAGTCTATGGTTGAGTTACAGGAGCTAGACATGAAGTGATGTCATGACTTCGGCTCTCTCTTACTTTTAGTCTGTGATTGTTCAGAAGCTGTGTTCACTATTGCTCACTGTCTGGGTGTAACTTGAGCTAAAATGCAGCTTAAACATTAACACTGTTTTAACGTTTTAGCAAACATCTGGAGGATTTACAACATTAATCCTGCACTCATTCTGACCCTTTACACAAAAGATTGCTAACTCAAAGTAATGTTAAGCTAAAGTTAACATCACATTACACTACGTTAGCTTAGCTTTTTATAAATATGCTCGTTCTGACTGCGATTTTTCAGATTTTGTTGCTGCTTCTTGTCTGATTCTCAGTGGATTGTAGATGAATTTAGTCCATAAATGTGCAACATCAGATAACATTGCTGACAGAGACAATAATTACTGAATGAAGATGCTTCTTATTAACATCAGAGCAACTGCTATTTTGCTGCCCTCTAGTGGACGCAGTAATTATGACAGGAAAAAGGAGGAAATTAGGTGGCGCTATTATAGAGCGGCAAAGTTCCTGTAGGGAGCAAATCTGGATTTTCTAAAAACTTTGAAATTACTTGAATTCTGTCAAACACAAACAAAAAAATGTTGTTGCTCCTTTTTTTTGATTCTTGTAAAGATTTTTTGCGTCATCAGATTTTTTTCATGTGTTATTTACAGTGTTGTAGTACTTTGCAGCATCAGCACCTCCACATATAGTACACACACCTGGTCTCCCATGATGCATCAGTGTGGACGACTTCCCAGGTGTCTGTTCTGTTGTCGTAAATCTCCACGGTAACAAAAGTCTTATCTCTCTGCAAGAGGTGAGAAAATAGATGAGGTCAGAGAGGAAAGAAAGTAAAAAAAAGACACTACAGAAAAATATACAAGAATATAATGAGAACAAAGAAACAAGAAAGAAAAGCAGTTTTTGGTCTTACGATGTCTCCAGAGTGTCGGGGGTTTCCTGCTACAAACGTGACGGAGACAACATCACCCTGAAAAATATACAAAAACACATTAAAATACTTTTATTTACTGTATGTATGTCAACATACTGTTGACATACATATAGTTAAGATGCATTTGTCTGATAAAGACAGACAAAGAGGATTTCCTAAATCTTCCTGTTGTGAAAAATACAGCTGGGTGTCATCAGCATAACATGACAAGAGTAGATTCAAACTGACAGAGAAAATGACCAAAGAGCAGCATCTGAAAAAAAAAGTGGTCCAAGTACTGAGCCCTGAGGGACGCCACAGAGCCGAGTGTTATCAGTGGAACAGGTGTGAGAGTGTGAATGTATGCATCCTACCTGTCTGTAGATGGGGTAAACCTGCTTTAGGATGTCTCCAAAGCTTCTGTTTGCTGGTTTTCTGTCAACAGACGCTGCAGGAAGCAGATTGAAGAGATTATTCTGAAAGAAAGGAGGCGGAGGGCCGACCGGAAGCTCCGACACTCTGTCCTGAAAAAACACAAACACAGTTATTACATTTAAATGACACTGTGATGATCATTTTGTTATTGTAACTTCAGCTGAAGGAAATCCGGATCTCGCTGGGGGTTAAAATGGTAGAAAAACTAATGATGTGGAAATCCTGTGACGTTGCAACACTGCAAAGGTTGAGCAGGTACAGAGAGTGCTTGAACTGGGTATCAACGTATGATCAGACAGAAAGCAAAACTAATTTTCAGCTTGTTTCATTCCGTGTTGGTTCACCCCGAACGGTCAATGTACTGACAGCGTAAAAGATTTTATTCTTCAATATGATCATGTAGTAGAGAAATCTAAATGTAAGAAATAAACTGAAACTGCAGAGAATAGTAAATGTCACTGCAAATGATAGTGAAACCCCAGAAGTGAGAAAAATGAACTGAGTATAACGGGTAAAGCTCCCTGGATCGTTAGTGATCCTTCCCACTCTTTTACCCTCAGGGAGGTGCTACAGACATCAGACAGTACGACCAAAAACGTGTTCAGCACAGCAGGTTTTTCTTGCAAATGCAGTTAGGATGCTAAATGCGTCACCAACTCTGAATTTCACAATTCCCCCTCTCCCATTTTATTTTATCATACTGTATTTTTACTTAATTTATGTGTTTTAAATGATGTTACTTGATGTGTGTCGTTGCTGCTTGTCCTCATCATCGTACTGTTTTTTATTGTTCTTTCACACTATGTGGCGAAGCCAAAGGTTATTTTCCACAACTTGGGACAAAAAAGTTCCTGACTAATAGATGAAATGAATGCTGACATGTGACCCCGACTACACACTGCTTTTTGTAAGACGTCAAAAGCCAAAAAGGTTGGAAACCACTGGTTTCATCTTTAACAATGTGTTGTATTTTAAAAGCTTGTTATATTATCCATTGTGTCAAATCTTCATCTGAAAAGTAACTAAAGCTGTCAAATAAATGTAGTGGAGTAGAAAGTACAATATTTCCCTCTGAAATATAGGAAGTACATTTGTTTTTCTGTAAAATTCACCTAATTTTCTGTCTGAACACAGTCAGAGTACCATCACCTGAATACCGGTAAAACAACTAAAATAAAAAACAACAAACAAACAACAAATGGATTCATTGCAAAGCATAAGGGCCACTCATGTCTTCAGTTTATGTTTACATTAATTATTTAAGGTGTTATCCACCCAGTCACACCTGTGCGATGGCTCTGGCCAGACCTCGGTACTTCTGCAGGTAAGCACTGAGCGTGTGCGGACCGTAGATGGTGGAGGCTCCTTCATACCGCTGAAGCTGAAAAAACACAGATCGCAACTCACCGTCAGCACAGACACAAACTAACAGTTTCCTCCTGCTGCCGGTGTTTGTGCTAAGCTAGGCTAAACACAACTTATCTCTGTCCCCACATAACGTTTCATTTAACGTTGCAGTTACATTTTCCTCTGCTGGTAATGTAATCACAGTACAGGTTTATGCTCTGGCTTGTACCTTTGACTTTTTTTAATCAAAGAATCAGATATTCATCTTTTATAATGATGATGATGATGTGTGTGTACCTGGTACTCCTCATAGGTGGTGATGTAGTGTGTGTACACGTTACTCAGACCAGCGATCACCACCTCGGAGTCCCTGAACATCCCCTCTGACTCCAGCTCCTAACACACACACACACACACACACACACACACACACACACACACACACACACACAGTATTATCACATGACTTGTTGCAGTTGTTAAAGTGCGATGATGTTTGTGTTCATCTCACCTGTTTGACAGCTTCTCTTAACCTCCTCCCTGACATGGTGCTGTTAAAACACACAGAATAAAGCCACAACGTCAGGATCGAGTCATGTAGTCAGAAGTATCATCAGTAATATTAATTCTACTGTTATCAGTATTATTAAACCTGTATTAACTGATGTCAGGCAGTGAACTCATCTCTGACATATCATCAGCTTTTAAGTTGATATGTTGATCTTGTTAGCAAACAGAGTCGTGTTTCTGTCCAATATTCTCTCTCTTTTAGCTCTGTTTTTGTTCTCCACCAGCTCCTGAGGGAAATATCTGGCTCTTTATCTGCTAAATGCTCCACTATGTTCACCAGCTAGTCTACAGCTAACTGTTAGCAGGTAGTGTTCAGCGGCTTTTTACAGCTTTGTCTCTGAAACGACGCTATGAGACGCTGAGAGTGAACCAGAACAGTAAAGCTGCAGCCGGACAGATAAACAACAAGCTGAAACTCACTATAAAGCTCCCTCAAGCCGAGAGGAGCTGCAGAGTCACTGATGATTCTCTATCAGTAGTATTATGAGGAGTACTATCAGCTGTATAATCATCAGTACTATTTTTAGTAGTGGTAGTAAAATGTTGTTACGTCATTTCTCCAGGAACTGCGATGACAGCTATGGAGCCGATTGTGATGATCTGAACGTCAACAACCTGAGGGTGCCAGGGCAGAGGCCAGTTCATCTGCACACACACACACACACACACACACACACACACACACACACACACATTCATTCAGTTTTATTTTGCAATTTTTTTTCAAAATGTATCTGACGTGCTCTGATTGTATCTCTGCTTCTTCTTCTTCACCTCTCCAGTACTGAACAAGATGGGTTTGGGTCGGTGACATTCCTGCGTCTGATTGGACGGCTCGCCCAGGAGAGCGTCTCTGATCCCGTCCCAGAACGGGTCGCCTACGACGGCGCCTACACAAAGAGAGAGAGAGAGAGAGAGAGAGAGAGAGAGAGAGAGACACTTTTATCTCAGTAAAACAGCAAAAAAACAGCAGAATCAGGGTTTCAGTTTGAGCTTTGCTTTATTTGTTTTTTATCTTTCTCTTTGTTTTGTGCTTTATGTGATTTGGCTGCTATAACTTAATAAAGTATTCTATCTATTAAATTCTTTTTTCATTCTTCGCACAGCCACTTCTGTCTTTTTTTCATGTGAACAAACCACTGCAGCACCGTGAACGTGTTTTCGAGGAGAACTCGTTTGTTTGAAGCAGACTGAAACCGTTCAGAGTAGAATAACAGCAGAATCACCCTGAGTGAAGTTGAGGTCTCCTCCTCCGTCTGTCGTTCCTGCTGCAAAGCTGTGACCCAGAGCTGGTTTACAAGTGCTGACCTAAAACACACAAACACACACATGTATATATATATATATATGTATATATATATATATATATATATATATATATATATATATATATATATATATATATATATATCTGTGAAAAAGGTTTTGTCTGTTCAGTAGCTGAATCTCAAAGTTCAGGATATTTAAATACTCTCAGCTACAACCCGCAACTTCAACAAACACCAAGTGGAATATTTACTCAGCCTGTTGCAAATCACTGTCCGGGCCACTTTTGCGTCACCACATTTTAAAAATATAACATTGTATTTACTAAGAAGCTCAGTAAGATCTGATGTTGGGCTGTTTTGACGCCTGTTGCCCAGGTGAAAGTGTTTTCTGCTCTAAAACTTTGAATACAGGGTTGGAGAGAAGACACTTTTGGATCTGCAGGCGTGTTTTAATCCTGTATGTGAAGAAAACTGAGTTAAAGGGAACATTTTTTGCAATTTTCTGTATATATCCTGCTCTGATGTCGGATGTTAAACATGTTCACGAACGTATGTAGAAATGCTGCCTGTAAGTCAAAAGTCAAGGCTTCAACCTACTGACTTTTGACTTTTGGCTCGTTGCACATGCTCATAAATGGCTGGCTGTACTGTAGCCTTGGTTGCTAAGGTTGTTTCTAATGTGGTTGCTAAGATCTGATTCAGCTCCAACATGTACGGACGGATCTGAGAAGTTGACATTTGGAGTAAAGAAGGAGAAAAAGAAGTGAAATCCTGCTACTATAGTTTGTTTACGTAGCCTCCGGAGCCGGAGGAAGCTTCCTGAAAGCTGACCAATCAGAACAGAGTGGGCTCATCAGGAGGCGGGGCTTAAAGAGACAGGAGCTAAAACAGCCTGTTTCAGACAGAGGCTGAACTGAGGGGCTGCATAAAGGACCAGTAGAAGATAAATAAGGAGTTTTTATTCCAGTAGAGCCCCAGAATATAAATATAGAGGCTGGAAATGTGCAGAATGTCCTTTAAATCTCTTGATAATCAGCTCAACAAACAGATCAATGAATTATGGAAAATCAGTGGGAGATTTTTGGTAAAACTTTAAAAATCATTTGACAAAATTGTTTTTGTAAACAGATTATATAACAGTTAATAACTGTCAGCTTTGGTCACATCACACTTGACTGGAGATGCCGAGAAACATTAAAAGTAAAGTAAAATATGCAGGATGAGCTGAGAGAAACAGGAAATAACTTCCTGCTCTGTAGTCTTGTGTTGCTGAGTGGAACTAAACTCACTTTGTAATATTAGTTGACATGATTTCTGTGTGTCTGTTATTTGTTGAATGTGTGTGTTCTGTGTGTGTTTTGCTGACCGTGTGTGTGCTGTTGATCTGAACAGTAACATCTGTCATGTTGACCCACTGATGAGCAGAGTGAAGGAAACCAGTCACCTCCTCCACCGCGCCGGCATACAGCTCCTACAGGAGGCAGCGACATGTTGGAGACAGCGTGTTTATCTGTTTAATGTAACCTTCAAATAAAAAACAGACAGGCAGACAGACAGACAGGCAGACAGACAGACAGGCAGGCAGGCAGACAGACAGACAGACAGACAGACAGACAGACAGGCACCTTAGCCTTCCTGTAGATGTTGTGTCCGATGATTCTCGTGCTGTCAAACATGTCGTCACCGGGTCCGGACGCCTGACACATTTTAGTCTGACAGAAACAGACGGTTTACTGACGACAACCTTCAAACGTCTTTTCTCACTCAAACACGAACCAGCAACAAAACTCTGTGGATGCCTGTTGTTGTGTTTTTATCTCAGCGTGTCTGATTGACACATGCGTTGTTGTGTTTGTGTGTAAAATGAGCTGCTGTGTGTTAAAGTTCAACATGTGGACTCAGTGTTGAGCTGTGCAGGGAACCAGACTGTTGTAGTATTAACGTGTGTTTGTGTGTTTTTACCCCTCCGACAGGACAGGAGCTGTTCAGGTAGTCACAGGGCAGTCCGCTGTTCGCACAGTGAGGTCCTCTAGTGTTCGGACTGACATCACCAAGGTTACTGGAGGAGAAACCAGCAACGAAGCCTCCCTGATGCACAACACACACACATTCTGTGATATTAAGACTTCTTTCAAAATATCAAGATCTTCTTATAATATTACATTTCATTGTAATATTTTATCTTGAAATGTTGCTACTTTTTCTGTTATTAAAACTTTTTCTTGTATTTTTTTCAAATATTTCTACCTTTCTCCTAATATTAAGACCTTTTTCTTGAAATTTTTTTTTTTTGCCCTAATTTTGTAATATTTCAACCTCTTTGTAATATTGACTGTTTACTTGAAATTACTTTTTTTTGTCAAACTCTTTCAACTTCATTCTCCAAATCTTTGATATATATATATATATTTTATATTTTATATATATATATTTTTAAGATAATAAATAATATTACTTTTTATTGTATTGTTGCATCTATTTATGTAATATTAAGACTTTTTCTCATAATATCACAGCTTTTTTCTCATTATATTATGACTTTTTGTTGTAATATAAATACTTTTTCTTGTATCTCCTACCTTTTTTTTCCCAAAATATCAAGATCTTCTTATAATATTACGTTTTATTGTAATATTTTCTCTTGAAATGATACAACTTTTCTCATAATATTATTACTTTCTCTTGTAATGTTGCTACTTTTTTCTTGTATTAGGACTTTTCCCAATATTAAGACCTTTTTCTTGATATAATAATATTTCAACCTTTTTGCAATATTATGACTTTTTACTTGAAAACACTTTTCTGTCAAACTTGATATATGTTTTTTTTTAAGAATAGCCCTGATTCTCACATATTCACATAGTCTTTACATCCACCTGTAGCACCTTTTGGGAATCACTGGGTCAATAATTGATATAGTTTTTCAATCTCCAGTGAACACGCTTTACATGCGGGACCAGTGCAGAATGACCTCATCATGTCACCTGTCCAGGTAGAGCTCCGGGGTTCTTGTCCTGCTCCATCAGGTAGGAGGCGTAGCCCATGTTGTCGCTGCTCACCATGCGGTTGGTGTAGTTCATGCTGACGGCGTGGACGGCGAACCAGCTGACAGGAGGGGCGGAGTCAAAAATACCCACTATTATTACACTATTATTATTATTATTATTATTATTATTATTATTATTATTATTATGAGGGGAGAGTGCTGTGTGTTTTTACCTGAGCATACCGATCCCGTCTCCGTCCAGATCAGTGAACTTCAGCACTAAAACCTGCTTGTCTGTGTTCTGCTTATACCTGCAGAGATCAATAACAACAATAGCATCATTACTAATCAATAATTATTATTAGTCATTTACATGTGGGAAGAAATACTACGGCGTGATTTTTCATCAACATTTCTACTTCTTCTTCTCTCTCATCTTCTCTCAAGTTCAAAGTGTTTTATTAACATTCATCCAGTGTTGCAAAAGTATGAGAAAAAATAAAAAAGTGACAATAAAGCAAACATTAATGAACCTGATGATAAATAATCAATGACAGTAATGAGTTCAATAGAAAATAAACACAAGTGCATGAAAACATTTACATCATATACATCGATTCAATACATTCGCTCTCTCTCCCTCTCTCTCTCACCTGTCTCTCTCTCTCTCTCTCTCTCTCACCTGTCTCTCTCTCTCTCTCTCTCTCTCACCTGTCTCTCTCTCTCTCTCTCTGTCTCTCACCTGTCTCTCTCGTCCTCGGGGTTCTTCAGGTAGGAGTGAGGACTTCTGTTCAGGCTGCTGTCGTCCAGCTCTCCTCTGTTCCTGTAAATCCGGCCTGGCTTCATGTTACGATGGGCTATGTCTACACTCTGGAAACAAAGGTTTACATTCAGAGAGTATGATGCAATGTTGTGACAAGCTATGTCTAAACTTTGGAAAACGTGTTTGTACGTCACATTTGTAAATACAGCTTCATGTCGGTGGAGTCTGTCTACATTCAGGATGTACATTCATGCATTCAGTTTCATTGTACGTCAGGCTATGTCTACACCCTGGAAACAAAACTACACAACTAACATTAAATAAGTATCCTGACTCTACATTTTATCACATAATGTGTTAAAAGTTGTTTTTGATTCTCGTTCAACAAAGTTACAAACGCATCGTGCAGTGCAGGAATCTAAAAATACAATTAAACAATATTATACTAAATACTATGCAGTATACACGGGGAGTTCACTTAGTGAGAGAAATCCAAATATAGGTGGTTTAAAAACATATGTTTGCCTTTTTGAACCTGTGACAGTGATTCGTGGTCGGCGGCACACACACACCTTGACGATGGCGTCGACCAGCGGCTCAATGGACGCTTTGATGTAACCTTTGCTGGTGATCATGAACAGTGTGTACTGGAAATATCCAGCCGGTCCAGAGTGTGTGTGTGTCCCGCTCAGAACGACGTTATCCTGACGGTACTGATTCCCATATTTCACCTGCAACGCCTGCAGAACCTGCACACACACACACACACACACACACGCACACACACACGCACACACACACGCACACACACACACACACACACACACACACACACACACACACACATAGAAAACAAAAACAACAATATTAGTAATATTGTACTTCTATGGTGCATATTTCTAAATTAACGAGTTTTAATTCATTCATTAATCAGTTTATATGTTTGATGATGTGTTGTGAGGTGAGTAACTGGCCCAATAAAACTGGCTAAACTAGACGAAAATTCAACATACATGTTAAAATGTTAAAGGATTATCAATAATTATAAGTTACTCCAAAAATATAATAATATGAGATTACTTTTATTATAAATACTTTTCAGGTAATATTGCAATAATGCAGGACTTTTACTTTTAATGCACTATGTTTACAATGTAGTATTGCTACTTTTAGTTAAATACTTCTATGACTATTTGTGTGTGTGTGTGTTTGCATGTGTACGTGTGTGTGTGTGTGTGTGTGTGTGTGTGTGTGTGTGTGTGTGTGTGTGTGTGTGTAATCCACCTCCAGGCGCAGCCTCTGTGATATCATTCCTACGTCTGCGGTGACGAACACGACTCTCCGCCTTCCGTCATCAATAATGAAGGCTCGGCTGTACAGGCGAGTGTGTATGCCTGCAGCCGTCTGCTGAGGGTTTGCATAACCCATCTACGCACACGCACGCACGCACACACACACACACACACACACACACACACACACAGATACAGAGAGAGATACAGAGCTTGGTGTAATCATTTGAAAAGAAAACATTAGTGGTGACAGTCATTGGATGGACACAAGTCAAACATGTGATATGTCTTTGATGACACTGTTGTTTGATCAGTTCTTGGACACTAGTAAACTGGGCTGTTTGACGTTTCTTATCTGGAGAATTTCTTCTTCTGTTTCACCAGAGTTACTTTCTACTAAAGAAATAGTCCCTATGAAAACTGTCTACTGTGTCAGCTTCAGCATGCTAGCTGTTGCTAAAACAAACACTGACATTCTTGTGCACCTGCAGTTCATTCACACTCACACAGGTTGACCTGAGACTTTATGGACTCTGACTGTATATCACACTTCATATCAGAGATTTCTGCTCAGAAACCATAAATATTATCAGTCCAAACACGCCCAGTCACACAGGAACCATCCAGCTGCAGCTGCAGACTTTGGAGTTTGATTCTCTGCAGATCCACTAAACTAAAGCTCCACTGCACCTGTAACCTGTAAAGCTAGCTTTGTGTAGTCTTTGTTAGCGTTATCACTGTTAATAGCTGCCATTTCTTATTGGAATATGCCATATGATATCTTTTTGTTATATATTGCTTTGTGAGGCTTTGATGGTCTTCATATTTTAATATTGTTGATAATGAACCCACATAGAATTCACATTCACTCATTGGTGGTATCGCTTTCTTTAAGACTTGGCAATTTTTGTTGAGCTAAGCAGTGGTGCCTCTGCCCAAAAAAAATTTCACCAGCCACCACTGATTATACTGTATATTAAACGGGTATTATAAAAGGAAAATGAAGCACTTTCAATGGAAAAGTGTCGACTCTTGTGCAGTAACCAATGTTGCATTAATGCACAGGCTTAAGCCCTAGGCCTCAGGCCTCTGACCAGGGACCAGGGCCTCACGAAACATGAGCTTAAAAAAACAAAACAAAAGAACCCACAGTAAACACGATGTAGGAAAGTAAGCTACCTGTGGCAATAGTGATTCAATTTCAAGAGTTTGTGTGCAATGAGATGAACACTTTAGAAGCTGAACTGCTCAGACTCTTGAGGCAAAGAATATTGCAGACCATGTTCCCTAATTCAGACATAGCTTCACACCTTTTCCTTAACGCTCCAGTCACCAACACAAGCGGAGAGCGATCTTTCTCTAAACTTTTCTTTGTTAAAAGTAGACTCCATGACTGCTTGACATTCTTTGGTCCATGGATTTTAAAGACGCAATCAACAAGTTTGTGGTGAAGAAGACCAGAAGAAAGTGCTTCTGAAGGTAAAACAACATGTTCTCTTTATACTGGTTCTTTGCTTGGGATGTTTGCGGGTTTTTAATTGAAAAGACTGATCTTCTCGTGTTGCACTGTGCACACAGACCTACTTGGCTGATAACCTAGCTTTGTCTTGACTTATTGTTGACATATTGTTTTATATTGATCAGTTTCATATTCAGTTTACTGATAAGGAGTGCACTTCATTTACTGTGTGTTAATGTCCCAGCCCCCCAGCAGGATGCTGGTCTCCAAAACATATATAGTCCCAGGACCTAAAGTAATGTTAAGGTGCCCCTTGCAGAAATGTGCACTTTGAAATCAGGATTAGATCTGCAAATGCAGTGAGTTGACTGATTCTGGTCTGGCATCATCACATGAAACAGTGGTTTCTCGGTTTAAAAAGCGATCGGTCCAATGAGCGCTGCAGGGAGACTAATGCCATTGTCAAGCTGTTGTCAAGCGTGGACAAGCTGTGCGCCAGAACCTAGGAGGAATACTAACAACAATGGTGACCACTATAGACAAGACAGACGCTGCTATCAAGCTATTTTACATAGATGGCATGTCTTCTCAATATCGCCTAACATCGTAGTTTGTTTTTACTTTGCTTCACTCCACTCTTAAAACCCCAGCAAAACCAGTATGTTGGCATGACTATGCATCATGGCTATGTGTCGACTTAAAATAACGTTAGATTCAGTTGAATACATTGGTCTCTAGTGAATGATCAGGGAAAATCGAATCCCCCTCCCCCACGGCCTTCAATTAGACTGGAGGCGACGTCAGACTGAAGATAGAAATGGAGTGTGATGAGCGAGCAATTCTGTTTGATATCAGGCAACAGTGATGAATGAAAAATAAAGAATTTAACAGTTGCCAGATCTGGTTAGGTCTACATGGACATCTGGGATTATTATAATTCCCACTTGGACAACATGGAAGAAGCAGGAGGCGGGAGACCCTGTAGGCAACGTCAATGTTGAGCGTGTGTTTTTACTGACCAGAGGGATTTCAGCCGGCGGCCCGGTGCAGTCAGCTCGGCCCACTCCGATCAGGTAAGGTTTGTGTTGAGGCTCCGGACTGGGAGGAAGGGTCGACTCCGGACTGGGAGGAAGGGTTGGCTCCGGACTGGGAGGAAGGGTCGACTCCGGACTGGGAGGAAGGGTCGACTCCGGACCTGACAGGACAACAGAAACATGGTACTTGTCAATTTTAAAGTACTATACTGCTGCTCCCATTACAAATCATCAATCATCTTGTTATCTAAATCACCACTTTCTAAATCATCGTTCAGTATTCATATTGTTATTCTTCCTGTCAGGCAGCCATTATTTTCAGTTAATTTCTATGAAAAATCAACCTGCAGAGACTTGAAACTATTAAAGCTTAACTTTCTGTGGATTTTAAGTTCTAGATTTTTCTCCTTGTTAACAAACCCCATTAGCAGAGCCAACAATACGTCAACATGCACATGGGATTTGTCAACAAGACGAAAAATATAGACCAGACTTATCAGAACATGATGAAGAAATATTCAAGTTTTTATGCATTCAGTTCTATGTGTAAATGTGTAGATGTGTCCTGACCTGTGTCTTCTTTCCAGGTAACCATCAGAGTGATCAGTGACACACTCACAGCCGTCATGAGGATGAAGAGGATGCCCAGCATCACCTCCAGAACAGAAAAACCACAGCACACAGACTTCTTGCCTGCCATACTGTCTGTTAGCACAGGAGAGAAAATTTCACATTTTTCTTTTAATCATCCTCTCACTGATCATCAACACAGAAACACAGGAGTCCTCTGATTACTGTAACCCCACTACAGGTTAATGTTCAGACCATCAGTTTGAATTATTTGTTTTTGAGAAATCTTTTCTTTTTGGGTCAGTTTGACTGTAAATACTACAATACCCATGAGCCTCAGCTGCCATGGAGAAAAAATCAGCAGAGGTGTGAGTCAGAAAGTGAACTGTTGAATGTTTTGTCATTTTTAGTTTCAGTTTGGGCGACACAGAATTTGAAGCTCTGTGATTGGATGTTTGTTGCTGAAATGCATCTTGGGAGTCGTAGTTGTCTTCTCTCCTTATGTTTTTTTTACCACACAGTCTTGTAGCTTTGACTTTTCCACAAAGAACTAGCAGCCTGTTGTACCAGCTGAATGTTAGTTTGATCCTAACTAGGCGTTAGTTGAACTGTGTTGTAACAAGATAAGTTTATACTGCCTCCATATACTCAGAGACTCAGTCACTCAGGCGTCTCAGCACAAACCTTATGGGGAAAATACAAATGTTTTTAGGGCCTGAGCCCCAAAGGGGCGAAGACCCTCTTGTATCTGTTCTGTTTCTTTCTTTCTTTCTTTCTTTTTCTTCTTTCTTTATTATTCCGCCACTTCAACCCTAAATTTGACCCCCTAAACATGCTCAAAAACTCACCAAACTTGGCACGCAAATCAGGCCTGGTGAAAAATTTGATAAAATGTAAAAATTAACCCCCAAAGTGTCAAAATGTGCTAGATAGCGCTACCTATGTATCAAAAATGGTGGCCACAGCCCGTAGGAATGTCGTAGAAAGATCGAACCAAAACTCAATTATTCATCTCATTAAGACCTACAAATCATACGCTGACACCCCTGACCTAAATCCAACAAGAAGTCCACAATACACCCATGAAAGTATGACTTTGTGCCAATTTTGGACCCCAAACAAACGTTATCTCCTCCTAGGCTGTTAATGGTATCAGCTTCAAACTTTAATACGTGACTTATCACTCTGTGCTGAACAAAAGTTGTTAAAAACTTTGTAATAACTTGAATGGTTTAGATTTTATAAGCCCCGAAAGTTGGAGCGCCACATCGCACCTTACAATGTAAACCAATGGGAGGCAATCTATGGGCATGAACTTTGTGCCAAACTGAGGTGTCTGACATCTAAACTATAAGTCTGACCACTTTCAAACCTGTATCAATGGATTTGCAATGAAAATTCCTACTAAAATGTGATTTTTAATGTAAGATTTGGCCAAAGTCATGGGATTTATGAAGATATTTCCACTAGAAGACTGCTCTGAAATCCTGCTCTCAATCTGACAGGGAGAAGGAGAGAAGAAAGGCGGGCGATGGGTGTGACAGTTGAATGTAGCTCAGTTTTATAGGATATAGCAGAAAGGTCTATATACTTACAGTACATTATATACAAACTTTGTATGAAGTTTGGGGTTATTATCATTTATTTTACAATAATTGTAGGTCTTATATGTATAATCAGTAGTGGGGATGACCTATGAGGGGAAGGGAAAAAATGGAGTGACAGTGACATAAATAAAATAAAATATATGAAATATTCAATGCTCAATTATTGCAATATGAGGCATGATACCTGACAGATTTTAAATTCAAGTGAATGGGCCAAAAACTTGCTTAATTTTGATGACACAGGTGTGAGAAAGACAGACATGTCTCACCCTGCAGAAAATTCTCATCCTCACACCGTTGAGATTTGATGTTTCGCCATGACAGAGGAAGTTGCTATAACTTTATTGTACATGCTCTGGTCACACCATACTTTACATGTTTGTAAAGTCAGACCTGTCAGCCCAGGTCTGGAGACATCTACATGCCTGTGACGGAAGCCCTTGGACTGCACCGCACCCAAAGTGCGCAAGGGTTCGAAGGCCCCTTCAACGCTGCTTTCAGCTTTAATTTTACTTGTTATCTGGCAGCAGTTTGCATCTTTCAAAGTATTTCTATGATTGTATTAACTATCTGCCTGGGATGAAAATATCTTTGATTGCTATTTTCACAAACTGTGCCCAGCTTTCAGAAACAGAACTACAAATATGGCTGCACTGTTCTCTTCTTCACTGTATGAGCTGTATACCTTAGTCCACTGTGGACATACATATTGAAAATTTTAGCTTTCATCACCAAACTAGTCACAGTAATTTACGTTACTTATAATAACATGAATTGTTGCTAATTAAACTTAGCAAGATAGCTGACTAGCATGGTAGTATGATAAAAGTAAAAATCTGCCTCTAACCAAGTTGTAATAGATTGAAACTGACTCAACTAATCTTCTAATGTTTTTGATTAAAAAAATAAATCAATTTTAGGTTTCAAAACTCTTGATTGAGTACGTTTTCTGCTCCTTTAACCCTCACAAAGAATAACATTACAGAGCCAAGTTAATGCAGAGGGGCATGAAATACTCAGATCCTTTACTGCAGTAAAAGTACCAAAACAACAATGTAAAAATACTCCATTACAAATAAAAGTCCTGCATGAAAAATCCTACCACAGTAAAAGTACATAAGTATTATGAGCTTGATGTAGTTAAAGTAATGCAGTAAAAGTACATAAGTATTATGAGCTTGATGTAGTTAAAGTATTGCAGTAAAAGTACATAAGTATTATGAGCTTGATGTAGTTAAAGTATTGCAGTAAAAGTACATAACTATCATGAGCTTGATGTAGTTAAAGTATTGCAGTAAAAGTACATAAGTATTATGAGCTTGATGTAGTTAAAGTATGGCAGTAAAAGTATATAAGTATTATGAGCTTGATGTAGTTAAAGTATTGCAGTAAAAGTACATAAGTATTATGAACTTGATGTAGTTAAAGTATTGCAGTAAAAGTACATAAGTATTATGAGCTTGATGTAGTTAAAGTATTGCAGTAAAAGTACATAAGTATTATGAGCTTGATGTAGTTAAAGTATTGCAGTAAAAGTACATAACTATCATGAGCTTGATGTAGTTAAAGTATTGCAGTAAAAGTACATAAGTATTATGAGCTTGATGTAGTTAAAGTATTGCAGTAAAAGTACATAAGTATTATGAACTTGATGTAGTTAAAGTATTGCAGTAAAAGTACATAAGTATTATGAGCTTGATGTAGTTAAAGTATTGCAGTAAAAGTACATAAGTATTATGAGCTTGATGTAGTTAAAGTATTGCAGTAAAAGTACATAAGTATTATGAGCTTGATGTAGTTAAAGTATTGCAGTAAAAGTAGTGGTTTGGTCCCTCTGACTGATATATTATTATATATGACATCATTAGATTATTAATAGTGAAGCATCAGTGTTAGAGCAGCATGTTACTGTTGTAGCTGCTGGAGGTGGAGCTAGTTTACACTACTTTATATACAGTTAGCTAGTTTAGTCCAGTGGTTCCCAACCTCTGGGTCGGGCCCCTCCAAAGGGTCAGCAGATAAATCTGAGGGATCATGAGATGATTAATATGGAAGCTGAGTATGGCCATGCTTGCAATTTTTTTTTTAGTGTCTTTATCTTGAGATCATGAGTTAATCATTTTGTTATCTCAAGATAACAGGTTAATTTATCTTGTTACTGTGTTGTATAGCAATCAAAGAAAGGACTGCATCAGTATAATACAGAACATGAATATGTGACACTTGTTTATTTAATATGCACTGTGTATGTAATATGGGGTATATACGTGAATCTTATGCAAACTGCTTTGGAAACAACGTGTTTTTTTTCATGCCAATAAAATTATTTGAGCCGATAGATAGATAGATAGATAGATAGATAGATAGATAGATAGATAGATAGATAGATAGATAGATAGATGGTAGCATGGCTCTTCTGATCTCTGATAGACATTATAAGTAATAAGAGGAAACAACCTTTTGTCTTCTTGTGATAACAAATTGATTATAACTCGTGATCTTGAGATAATGGCATAAAAGAAATATTGCAAGCACGGCCGTTCTCAGCATCTATAGATTAATAGGAAAATAAAGAAGAAAAAACAAAGTTCTGATACACAAATCTGTTTTCAGTTTTTTGGACTTTTTCTCTAATCTTTGATTTTTGCTGAAATATTGGATCATTTGAACATTTATTGAAATGAAAGCATGTGAGAAGTTTAGAGGGAAAAATCACTATTTGGTGGAGCTGTTAACAACTCATAGACATGTGAAATGTGACCCCGACTACACACTGCTTTTTGTAAGACGTCAAAAGCCAAAAAGGTTGGAAACCACTGGTTTCATCTTTAACAATGTGTTGTATTTTAAAAGCTTGTTTTATTATCCATTGTGTCAAATCGTCATCTGAAAAGTAACTAAAGCTGTCAAATAAATGTAGTGGAGTAGAAATGTAGAAATGTAGAAAGTAAGCGTCACATGGAAATACTCAAGTAAATAAGTACCTCAAAACTGTACTTAAGTACAATATTTAAGTAAATGTACTTAGTTACTGTCCAACACTGGTTAATGAATAAAATAAAAATTAAAGTTACATAAAATGTTAAGAACTTTCTAATTCTTTCCTCTAATTCTAAGGTCACAGTGTATTTTGCTCTTATGCCAAATAATAGTTTCTCCTTCTTGTTGAGGCAGATACAGAATTCTTCCTTAAACTCAGAGACAAGACTGTGGTTTTACATGATTGTCCAGCTGCTGTAAATGACTGGATGAACTTCCAACAGCTCCAAAAGCTGCTCTGAGGTCTGTTTCTGTTGGAAAAGTTTGTACAACTTCAAGGAATCACAAAAGGATCAAACTAGACACGAATGTTAAACAGATCCCAGTTCAGACATGAAATGAATCTGTGTTGAGACAAAACGCTTTTACTCACCTTCAGCTTCTGGAGTAAAACACAAGAAGGAAAGTTTACAGCTCAGATCCACAAAGCTGTTATCTGACTGATGAACAGTGGAGAGTGAAGAGAGAGTGTGTTTCACTCTCAGTCTGCAGGTAATCTCCTCTCTCACTCCAAAGGTCACACACCTGAGCTACACACCGATTATAGATTATAGATTACAGATAAAACATATTTTACAAGTAATAAAGCCACAATAAATTAATTCACACTGTTATCAAACTGTTTTTTATTTCTCTTCCTCAGAAACTCAAGGTCCACTTACTTGCTTGTTCTGGCAGAATGACCTGATCTTCATCTTCATGTTGTCATGGAGCTGTAGATGTTCAAACTTTCCTTATTATTCTCAGTACTTTCAGGCACAACAGCAGTCATGTTGTGTTTTTAGATGTTTGTTTCTCTTTGTGGTCATTTTGTGTTTTACATCTTGTGAGTAAAGTAGAACTTTCAGGTTGTGCTGTTGGTTCAGAAAGACTCCTGTCTAAAGCTTCCACACTGACTGTCAGAACAGATATTATATTAAGTCCTGCAGCTCGCTGTGCAAAATATTACAGGAAGCCATCAAAGAAAGTCTGTGATGCAGCTTCTACTTTCTTAAAGCAGAGCAGTCAAACTGATTTCAATTGCTTTACTATTTTTACTGACATGTTAGTGTCGCCTCAGTATGTTGTGAAGGGAAAAAAAGGGCCAAAATCCACAGTGTGTCCACACAGTCATTCCCACTTTGTGTTTCCTCGAACAGTGTTTCCCTGTTGAGCTGCAGGTGGAAGTATAGTAACAAAAAGAGGAACTTTGGCACTAAAAAGACTGTAACGTTGAAAGATATCTACTTGATTTGATTCATTTGGACACTGAAGCTTCATATTAGCTTCAGATAAACTTTGAAATACATTTTTGCACAGAAAGAGGACTGTGGATTTTGTCTCCCATCACTTCCATTGTAAGGTCATTATGAAGGGATCTTCTAATGGTCAGTATAAACAGGAGGAATGATTACAGCAAGAAAAACAGGTTTCAATGTTCATTTGGGCTCCTGACTGTTGTTTTAACACACACTTGATAGGTTGTGAATCGTTCCTTTAAGCAGCTGTAAAGCCATTATTTGCTGCTCATAAATATGCTTAAAATCAAAGTTGAAATAGTTATGGATCCCTGGTCAGTTAGAGATTTTAAACCTGTTGCCATACGTGCATGACATCAGACAGGTACCATGTGTTTTCACCTGACATTGAGTATATTTACATGCACATTAGTATTCTGGTTT
The DNA here is from genome assembly GCF_963924715.1 of Thunnus thynnus. Taxonomy (NCBI): domain Eukaryota; kingdom Metazoa; phylum Chordata; class Actinopteri; order Scombriformes; family Scombridae; genus Thunnus; species Thunnus thynnus. The sequence goes on along the minus strand of NC_089536.1, from coordinate 1,240,834 downwards.
TGATCATATTCAGGCTGTTTACAAAGAACATGAGAAACCTGGTTATTCATCTCCCTCAGCCTCTTATTTCTGCACCGATTGACTCAACAGGTGAGGTAATTGTGAGCGTGCAGCAGATAATGATTCACATCAGAGAGTCAAACCTCCACCAAACACTCTGTTGAAACCAGTTAGTTTGACTTTAAAGTGTGTGTTTAGCAGACTGAAGGTAACATCTTAACCAGCAGAGTGTGAAGAGAAAACCAACCAAAACCTTCTCACACAGTGACGTTCTCTCCTTCTGCAGCCAAGAACATACAAAGCAAACACTCAACAAACAGTAGCATCATGTGACAGTGTGAGGGTTCATGTGTAGTTTGTGTTCTGCTGAAAGCTCAGATATACAGTCAGTCTGTGGATACAACTAGATGGAACTAATACAGACAACAGAGACATCTAGTGGTGGAACATGTTCATTTCAGCAGAGTTCAAGCTGCTTTTAGCTCCAATACAAGTCAATTCCATCTGTCATTTGGTTCTTCATCACTTCAGTGATGTCATGTGATGTTTCTGATGTAAGCTGCTCTGTATTTGTTCCTCTGGATCCTCCACTAAGTTCCCCACCTGTCCAATCATTTCTCTACACCAACAGCTGTTTGACACAAGACTTTACACCCAGCAGCTGCTCACAAACACACTCTACACCTGACTTTTATTGATGCTGGAAATATTTATTTGAAGTATATGTGAAGTTACAGACTAGATCAGAGAGAAAGAAAGAAAGAGATCAACAGATATTCTGCTGTTTGTTCGTTCTGGAGAATTAGTGAACAGGACGAATCTTCATGCCGATGGTCTTCAGGGAGTAGTTCCAGCCCTTCCACTGGTACCAATCCACTCCTGTATAACTCAAGGTGCTATAAGCCCCCCAGCGATAAAGCCCGTTGGAGTTTGCATGGAAACAGTTGTTGTACCAGAACCCCCCCAGGTAGAGTTGGGCACAGTTGTTGCTGCTGGAGTCCTGGTCTTTGTCGAAGGTGGTGAACTTCTGTCCATTGTGATGAATCAGGGCGTCTCCTACAGAAACACAAGAAAACAACAAAAGTGTCTGATCACAACACTACTGATAATGACACCATATTATATAATATTATATAACTAATAATAATATTATATAACTATTAACTTATTAACACTACAATTTTCACTACTAATACAGTACTACTCTTTGGCTACCACTTGTACAAATACTTCTAGTACTACTAGTACTGCATCTGCTGCTGCTACTGTAACATAACAACATACAGTATGTCATGTAGAATTAATAAAACATGAGCAGACCACAGATTTGTTGTTACGGACTTGAAAATCTTTGTGAATCTGTCTTTAGCTGAGGGAATCAAGCAAATAATCCAATATAAGGACAGAAATCTTCAGTGTCTCCATGTGGAAACTAAACATCAGAAAAACAAAACTACTACCTGCTAACAGTAACTGACCTGCTCCTCCATTTTTGAATTCAGACACATGCAGTCTGTATCCGTAGAACTCTGATTCGATGGAGAACGAGGAGTAACGAGCAAACGCTTTTTTTCCATTGAAGTCCTCCATGTCGACCAGCAGCTCGACCTTCTTCCCCCGAGTCAGATGGAAGAGATTCTCAAGACCTGAAAACACACAAACATGAAGTCACATCAGAGTTTAATGTTTGTTTTTATGAACAGTTTCATGAAGTCACATGACTGTTAGTTTGGTTTCATTTCTCACCGAGCCAGTACTCTCCAGCAGCGCTACCAAAGCCCTTCTTGTAGTGATCCCAGGGCCTGTAGAAGTTCACCGAGCCGTCCATCCTCCTCTGGAACACCTGGTGGGGATTAATTCAATAAACACACAAGATCTCTGACAGCTCATGATTTAATATAATAAATAATAAATCAGTTCATACTGAAAACCACTCAGTTGTGAATTGATGACTACAGTTCAGAAACTCACCGTCCACCGTCCTCCTACTGAGTCCATGTCACAGTACACCTACACACAAACACACTTATTAGTCAATATGATCCTTTAGTTAAAACTATATTCAATCAATCAGCAGCTGCCACATCTTGAGGCTGAAGTATCTTAAAATGTAGCCGACGGCCGCTAGCTGCTGTAACTCGCTCCCATTCAAAAAGCCTCAACTTCTCTCTAGAAACACTGAGTCAATCATGTTTTCAAGGAGCCATTCTGGTCTCAATCTCTAAACTCAGACCCTCTGATAAGAATGCTGGTGGTCATTTTAGAATTTATTGCTCCATTTAATTTGAAGACTTATAGTTTTGATGTCTGATGTGTAGGCATTGATTGACATCTGTGTTTGACAGTTGGCTCACCTGCTGCTGTTCTCGGTTACAAGACTCGCAAAATTGAACTGTTGTTACAATATTTAATTAAATTTAAATTTACTTGATTATGACACCTGCCCTGTTAGCACAGTGTAGCTAAAGTATCCAGCATTATCCCAAATATGCAATGCTCAGTGTTCCCCGTAAGCTAGCGCTAGCTTGGGTCCAAGGTAGCGGATGTGTTTCCAGAGCATGAAAGGCAACACCCTGCACTCCTTATCTGGAAGCCTTTGGCTGCAAATGAAAAAGATGGAGCCGACCAGAAGCTGCAACTCTGGGCTTCAAACCAGCTCCAATGAAACCAACAGGTGACGTTACACCTCGCTATGTCCATCTTGTATCGACCAGCAGCCAGAATTACCTCACCGCCCACCTGTCAAGATTTATATTTCCCACTATTAACACTAACAATCTTCCAATAATCCAATCACAACCCCCAAAAAACCTGCATAGTTTGAAACCAACCTCTGGGAAATTAACTTAGCACAAAAAGTAAGGAAATTTGTTTGGTAGATTATTTCTTTGTTGTAACAATGCTTCTTGGTAATAAATCTTATACTGTTGGAAATCCTGTTTATTTCCCTTTTAAATGGAGCCACATTTGTAAGGAACATGCATTTGTGGGATGAGCAGCAGAGGTGAGTATGTGGGTTGCGCGAAAAATTTGCCAAATCTTCTCTGCCGATGCCAAACAGCTTATTCTGCCATTGACTCTTGTTTGGTGTTTGGTGGATTGGATGATTGAAGTTTGAAGAAACAAGACATATTGGCAATTTAACAATTTATTCATTTAGCCTCAGTAGCGTGCGGAAGAACCATACACAGCCACAACAGCCTGGCACCTCCTCCTCATGTTGGTCACCAACCTGGTCACACTCTGCTGTGGGATGGCGTCCCATTCTTCAACCAGCATTTGTCACAAGTCAGCCAACGTGGTTGTGTTGGTCACTCTGGCACGAACAGCACGCCCAAGCTGATCCCACAAGTGTTCAATGGGGTTGAGGTCAGGACTGCTGGCAGGCCGTTCCATCCTCTCCACTCTGGAGGTAGTCTCTGATGAACCCCACTCTGTGGGGGTGAGCGTTGTCATCTTGGAGGATAGAGTTCGGTCCCAGACTGTGGAGATATGGGATTGCCACTGGTTGCAGAATCTCATATCGATTTTTCATGGGCGCAACCCACATACTCAGCTCTGCTGCTCATTCCACAAATGCATGTTCCTTACAAATGTGGCACCATTTAAAAGTGAAATAAACAGGCTTTCCAACGGTATAAGATTTATTGCCAAGAAGCATTGTTACAACACAGAAATAATCTACCAAACACAAATTTCCTTACTTTTTGTGCTAAATTTATATTAGTGTGTCTCAGAGCTGACAGTGTGGTTGGTCAGTAGAGGAGAGAGACGCCAGCTTTACCCTCGGCTTGTGATGGGGGATACAAACCTTTCTGAAGCACTGAGTCAATATGAAGCAGTTGCATTGAAAATTGTTCACTGTTTCAAAACATGTGATACAGTCAAAATGATGACAACTGCTGGGCAACTATTGGTATTACACTTGTATGGCTGAATTAAATCGGAGACCAAGAATTTCATACATGTAACACTCACCTGGTCTGAGAAAGGAGGGGATGCGGCTGTCAGCAGGTAATAAAATACACCTCTGCTGAATAATGCATCCACACTGTAACTTTATTTCGGAAGGACTCTGAATCAAATGGTTTTATCAGAACACACTTTATTTGAACGATTCTGACAGATTGAATTTGACACCCCACATTCATTTTTCCTCATTTAAAAACCTAATTATAGTATAGTACCTGAAATCCTTTGCTTAAAAACACATCGACAAAGAACACAGAAGAGTTTGCCGATATTTCAGTTTGATTTCCTGGTTTGACGAGTTTTTCACGCATATACACTCACACACACACACACACACACACCAACACTGCTTTGCTTACTTGATTTAATACACTTATTGAAAAGTGAACTGAGTTGTGGTCTGTTTGTTTTTGCAGTGCTGGTTTTTGGCGACATATAATTAATTGCTACTTGCTGTTTGATTTATTGTTTTGTAGAGCAAAGCAAGTTTATTTGTACAGCACATTTAAACAACAAGGCAATGTAAAAAGACATTTAAATACTATTAAAAAAGTGTGAAATTTGGAAATAAAAAGAAGCTAAAATAGAATAAGAGATAAAACAGGAGAATAAAAGTTACAGTGCAGCGTAAGATATTAACTCTCATGTTTGGTTTAATAAAAGGCAAACAGAAAAGTCTTCAGCTGTGATTTAAAGAACTGAGAGTTGCAGCAGACCTGCAGTTTTCTGGGAGTTTGTTCAGATATGTGGAGCATAAAAACTGAACGCTGCTTCTCCAGGTTTAGTTTTGACTCTGGAGACAGAAAGCAGACCTGATCCAGACCACCTGAGAGGTCTGGATGCTTCATAACGCAGCAGCGGATCAGAAATGTATTTCAGCCATAAACCATTCAGTGCTTTATGGTTTGATGGCGCTATTTTCTTTCTATTTTATAATTATTATTTGTCAGATGTGACTCTGACTGGCAGCCCTCTTCATTTAAAAGTGTCAGAACTGCTTCAATCTTTATATACAGTCTGTGTATCCAACCAGTAACATGACTACCTCCACTTATATCTGCTGGTTTAGTAGAATCAACCTGAACTGTCTTCACATGATGACTCATATATGAACCAACATCTTCTAACTGAGTCCCAGAGAGGATGAAGTCTACCTGGACAGCAGATGTGGGTCCGATGGGATAGATGGTGTAAACTCCACTGGGTTGGCTGCTGTCATGGCGATAGATGTCACTGCAGTCCAGCGGGAGGACAAGAGATAAGCAGGAGGTCAACACTGAAGCCAGCAGGAGGAGAACCACTGAAACCAGCTGCAACAGAAACACAGCAGCAGACACAGAACAGAGGCTGTTAAAGGACGGTTTCACAATTTATCAAGTGTCTTTAAACAACAGTCAGGTGTCCATATGAACAGTGAAAGAGGTTTTCCTTGCTGTAATCATTCCTCCTGTTCATACTGGCTCAGGCACGTGCACAGATATACTCCAGGTGGTGCTCATTTTTTTCTATTTCTTTTTCTAATTTTGTATTTTAGTTTTTAAATTTGGCCCAATTCTCAGTTAAAAGTGTGTTGTAATGCCCAACAACTGTATTATAGTTGTGATTCTGAGACCTCATGAGGCCCTCTCCCTCCCTCTTTGACTTGTCACAGTCGCCACAGTTAATGACGCAAATCGATGCATGATCCACGTCTCCCTGACTCGCCTTCACTGGTGACAGCCAGGTAACCATAGTGTTTGCTGGAAGCCCTGACATTGTTTGTCTCTGTTTTTAAACCATTATTAAAACATCTCAGTACAGCAGCCAGCCTGACTCACAGTAGGCAACAGTCCACCATTATTATTAACAACAAGCAAGATGGTCTGGCCTGAAATACTGTCATCAGTGAAAACCAGTGAACTCTGGTGGGCTCGTTAGTTCCTTTTTCAGGAAACTCAAACAAATCAATATGTATTAAGTAGTTGATAGTCTATACAATCATATTTGGATATCTCTCCTCTCCTCCTTACTCTTATCTATTGTTTCCTCCTCTTTCTCTTCTCCCCCTCATCCCCCTTCACACCCTGCTCATGAATCACACTCTGCCAGCCATCTTTAAGGTGGTATGACCCTCTTCCTCTTCCTCCTCTTTCCGTCCCGTCTCTGTCTGCAGTTTCCTCTCTGGTGCAGCTGAAGCAGAACGATGAGACTGATGGTGATGGTAAAAAGGACTCAAATGAGTGTCAAAGTGTAGATTTAGATCTAGTTCAGGTTGATTTCATTCTTTAAAAACTGCAGGATTTGTTCTGATGAGACACAGTTTGATTGATTACCTATTGATTGTAAAATTGATCAAAGTTGTTCTGATTGGTTCCTCCACTCGCTGTGCATGCGTGTTTGTAGACATATAATGTGAATTCATGTATTCAGTTATAAGTGATTTTTTTTTGATTGCCCCTCCAAAATGTCTGTGCACTGCCTTGAACTGACTATTAAAAGATCCTTCAAATGTGTTTTCAATGTAAGTGATGGAGGCCAAAATCCACAGTGTGTCCACACAGTCATTTAAAAGTTGATGTGAAGCTTCTATTCAGCTTCAGCAGTCTGAGTTAGTCATATCAAGTGGATATCTGACACATTTACAGTCTTTTTAGCATCAAATTCCCTCTTTGTGTTTCCTCGGACAGTGTTTCCCTGTTGAGCTGCAGTGGAAGTATAGTAACAAAAAGAGGAACTTTGGCACTAAAAAGACTGTAACGTTGAAAGATATCTACTTGATTTGACGCTTCATATTAGCTTCAGATAAACTTTTAAATACATTTTTGCACAGAAGGAGGACTGTGGATTTCGTCCTCCATCACTTCCATTATAAGGTCATTATGAAGGGATCTTCTAATGGTCAGTATGAACAGGAGGAATGATTACAGTAAGAAAAACAGGTTTCAATGTTCATTTGGGCTCCTGACTGTTGTTTTAACACAGACCTGAAAAGTTGTGAACCCGTCCTTTAACATACTGACAATACTGATCAATATTTATTCAGTATAAAGTCACAAACTTACCTTCATCTTCAGAGTTCAGCTGAGGTGATCTGATGAAAATCTTAACGTCAATCAGTCTGGATGCTCTGATGTTTCTGAGCTGTATTTATATCCTAGAGATTCTTTCAGTGGGTCTGCCTAAACCTAACCAGCCTCACCATGTAGTAGGCGTGTCTGTAGTACTGTAGGAGTGTCATGTAGTAGGTCTATTGTACGTCTTACTTAGACTACTTGATTTTTCTGGTTATGTGGGTGGAGACAAAAGCAATAGATCTCAGGCTGGCAGACTAAGACTACTTTGCAGATCACTGATAATACTAATATAACTTAACTTTTAACTATAAAGAATGAAATAAACAATGAAATGAATGAAAGACTTTGTTGATTTTTAACCCTTTTTAACATGATGAGTTTTTACTGTTTTTAAACAGTTTTCAAACACCTTATGAATTGTTTCTCATGACTGTATGATCTTTTTAACCTTATCACAGCAGTTTTATCTTATTACAGACCATGAATTTAATGTCTTTATAAACTTGTAACAGACCATTAGTGTATCATACTTTTAACTTGTCACAGGAGCAGTTGTTGGTTTGGGACATTTATTATAAATTACTTTTGGTCCTATTAAGTTTAACTTTGCATGGATTTTAATGTATAAATCTAGATTTTTTCCTTGTAAACAAACCACATTAGCAGAGCCAATAGAACATCAACATGCACATGGGATTTGTTAACAAGAAGAAGAATATAGACCAGACTTATCCTTCAATGATAAAGGAATATACAAGTTTTTTATTTATACTGTATTACTGCTTCTATGTGTAAATGCATAGGCAGTGCTGGAAGAAGTATTCAGATCCTTTACTTTACTAAAGGTACAAATACAGCAATGTAAAAATACAAGTATTATGAGCTTGATGTAGTTAAAGTATTGCAGTAAAAGTAGTGGTTTGGTCTCTCTGACTGATATATTATTATATATGACATCATTAGATTATTAATAGTGAAGCATCAGTGTTAGAGCAGCATGTTACTGTTGTAGCTGCTGGAGGTGGAGCTAGTTTCAACTACTTTATATACAGTTAGCTAGTTTAGTCAGTGCAGAGTCAGTTCATCCTCCAACAGAAGAACAAGAGCTGAACATTAACCTCAGAAGAACTGAACCTCACAGGTTCTTAAAGGCCTAACATGTGTACATTTTGATCCACAATAAACATCCACAGCTTCTTTTTTATAAATTAAAAGACCAAACAAAACAAAAACAAACTGTAACAACCACAGAAATCAACAAATACTAAAAAACACATTCAGGAAACAAACAACGAAAACAAAATCAAACCTTTAAAGACACAAATCAACAAACATCTCATTTATCAGCAGGCAACAACATATTTAGAAATAAACCTAAATTCTAATTCTCATATTCAAAGTAATGGTATTATTATCTGAAGCAAATGTATTAATAATGAAGTCTCTGATCTTTCAAGATGCTTTTTAGTAACACTACCTGTGTCTGAAAACATCCTTCCAACATAAAGTAACGTTTGAGGAACAATCTGAAGTGATTTATGTTCAAGGACTCCACCCAAGCAGCCTCAACAATAAACATTTTAACTAATTATTCCCTTAAATATTAAAGTTAATAATATAAGTGTTTATTTCTGTGACATTACCTGCACAACAGATAAAATTCATTTGAAAACACGTCCTGTTAACCAAAGTGTGTAAGTCTAGTTTCAACTTTGTCATACTGTCAAAATCAACAGGTGTGTATGTGTACACACAGATTAAAAAGTACAAATGTACAATCCCCTATTCCTGTGCCAAAGTCATCAAAGATTACCTGCCTGTGGCCATGAAAGCATTTGAATCCATCATTCCATCATACTTGAAATCCTGCACCTCCCCACTGATGGACCCACCAGTTTGCTTTGCAAGCCAACCGGTCTGTTGAAGATGCAGTAAGCATAGCACTCCACCCTGCCCTGCAACGCCTGGAATCACCAAACATCTACAAAAGCATCCTGTTCATAGACTTCAGTTCTGCCTTTATTTCCATCAACCCACTCAAACTCTTTACCAAACTTTTTTGAACATTGCCCCGACCATATGCCACTGGACTGGGAGCCTCCTGTGTAACAGGCCACAGAGGGTGAAGGTTAATAACTTAACCTCACAACCTCTTAACCTCAGCACAAGAGCTCCTCAGGGCTGTGTTCTCTCCCCCTGGTCATTCTCACTGTACACCCAACCAAGTCTCACAGTGATGTGAAATAGTCACGAAACTTAATCTCTCTATTTGTGTACATGGACACAGTTTTTCCTTTTTTTCATGACAGTCAGCATGATTTCAAACTAATGTATTTCAGTTGGAAGTAGGTTTCATGCCTGCAGCATTTTGTTTTTCTGTCAGTCAGGACTCAGGAGATCAGAGGCTGAGAAATCAAGTTTCTTGTCAGTTTTGGGTGATAGCGGCTACATTAGCCTACCCATGATCCTCAGCAACCGTTACCTTGGTGAAGACGCCAAAGATAAAGCTGAGCTACTGACACAAGCGAAGTGCTCTCAAGGGACTCTTCATAACCTGTTGTTCCCCTTCTCCTTTCCACAAACTTAGGTTTGGCAACAAATGAAAGGTGCAAAGCAAGAATCACCTCTGAAGTTCTTCTACATGTTACACGCTGTGCTGTCTCTGTGTTATGGGTGTATAAATAGGTAGAGGTCTGTCTGCAATGAGGCGATGAGTAAAGTTTTAGCTCAGTAGTCAGTGCAGCAATCTATGATCTAGGAGACTCCAGTTTGAGACCTGGTGTGGGGACCTCCTTTGTAAGGTAGTTTATTCAATAACACTTGTTATAACATTTTAATTTTCTAAAATTACAAGCAAATAAAAAACAAAAACAGGATTTTTAAGCCTCTTTCTACTTCTATTCAAATACAAATACAAATAATTTTGCTACCTTGACAAATACAGATACAAATACAAATACTGGTCTCTCGTCCCAACCCTCCATGCTGCCACATAAAATATGGTGCACAAACAGTGACCTCCTGCTTAAAACAAGGCAAGGCAAGGCGAGTTTATTTGTATAGCACATTTCAACAACAAGGCAATTCAAGTGCTTTACATAGAGCATAAAGGGCATAAAAGGCATACAGCCAGATCTCAGGAAATCATTATTGACTTCCGATGCATGCCAAATCCAAAAATACCCAAATTACATGTAACACACATCAGCAATAACCTGAAGTGGAAAAAACTAACACTGAGCACATCATTGCAAAAGCTCAACAACTTTAAAAAAAAAAAAAACAGCTTTAAAAAAAATCAAGCATCAACTTCTCATTCTGTTCTACTCAGCCATGATGGAGTCCATCATCACATCCTCTATTACAGTATGGTACAGCAACACAGACAGTCAAACATGGAAAAGACTACAACAGATTGTCAACAAGGCATCCAAAATCATAGGCAGCCCACTCCGCTCAGTTGAATCTCTACATACTCACCGAACTGTAAAGCAAGCAAAGAAGATCAATGCTGACCTCTCAAATCCTGCTCATCATCTCTTCCAGCTCCTTCCCTCAGTGAGGCGCTACAGCTCACTGTCCACTATGCTATGCACCTACTGTATATGGTTGTGTGCACTATTTTTCTGTGATGATATGTTGACTGTATCTCTGTATTGTATCGGGATTATATGTGGATTGTCTGCTGTTATCGATTTATGTATATGTGATGCTGAGTCTATCTATGTAAAAGTATATTCTATTCAAAAGATGTTCAAAATGATGTGTATATTATGTTATTTAAGATACACAAGTTATTAACACTCAATAACAAACATTGACATGTAAATTTAAATGAGTGGAGTGGATCATAACAAGCTTTAGTTTGGATCAGTAACAAAAAATAAGGATAAAACAGGCTCAGGACAACCCCTTGTCTGAGTGGCTTTCTGGTTAACATTGTTTAAAAGCTTCACCATAAGTGGCCGAGACAAATTCCATTCAAACCTACTGCTAACAAAAGTATCTATCTAAATTGATGACAAACCGATACAACTAATACATGGCAACATGCCTTATACTGTGTGTGCTGAATTTGCACTGTTTGTGCTGAACTGCAATTTAACTGTCATGCAAGGTGCAAACTGTTACTGTGGAAATAGACAAACACCAGTAGAGAGCCTGAGGCCCACGAGGAAGCTGTGGTTTCCTGCACCTTGCTGACACCCTTATATATATATTTTAACCTCAATCATTAAAAATGTCTAAGTATCTTAACTGCCAGAGTTCCATGAAATGAAGTTTATATATTTATAAAGAAAGTTTGGGAACAAAGACCATGCCTTGCAAATATCCCATTTCCGCACCAGAGAGTATTTAGGCACAACTCATCTGCTCCTCTCCCCTTTTGTCTCAGTTTCCATGTACTCTGTGACAAACTTGCATCATACAAATTTCTAGCTTACCCGCAAGTGTGGTTCCCCAGGTTCTCCTTAATGCACCCGACAAGGACTTGTTCGACATAACAGAGTCTTCTCCCGGCGTCCGATCTTTCCGGCAACCCCAGTTGTGCTCGTCGGTCTCCATAACACGGGCGTCTTGGATTCTCAGCCTCCATCCTCCATTGACACCAGCTTCACTTGACCCTCACTTCCCAGCAGCTCCTGTCTTCAGCATCCAAGGGACGCCGCTTGTTCCTGGTGCCCATCTCACTCTCGCTCGAGATCCCGAAGCCAGCCCAACAGGAGTAGCCGCCATGAGCAATGATTTCCTCACTGCCAGTGGACTAACCGCCCCTCAGCACCAAACATGTCCGAGTAGACCATTGCTTGCTTGAGGCATGTCCTCAGCCAGAGAAACGTCCCTTTCCAGTGCAATGACAATAAGACAAGACTTTTCCAATTGTGCACGCACTTCCTGCAGGACACTACTCTCTCCCATCGATCTTCTCATGATCTTCTGGGTTCTCTGTGTCCGTGATGATGCCCATGATGTAACGCCACGTCATTCTGCTGGACGTGCACATCCTTCTTCAGCCACTTCATCCATTTCTGTAGGCCAGGCTGCTTCTAACCCTGCCCAGAATCTCTCTGCCCCACAGCCACCTCTTCCACCTAATTTTTCTCTAGCTCTAGCTTCACTTAACCCATGCACATGCATCCCATTGACCACAGGTTGACCTCGCCCAACTTCACACCCTTCTTCAACCAATCCTCATGTCCCCAGGGAATTGCTCACTTCATTTGGTCCCTTGGAACTTAAACAGCCACTTCCGGCTCACTCCAAGGACCCCACGGTGGCCGAATTTGTTTTCTCATTCTTGTTGTATTGAGACATCATCCGCTCCCCAACTGTGGGTCTGGCTTTGATGATTACCTGTTGTTGATGTTTGACCTGGCCTCAGATAGCAATGGCTTTTATACCTACCATGTCCTTTTCACCTCCCAAGCTGCCGGACACCTGCAACAGTTCAACCAGGGCACGTACTGGGGATCATTGGATCCTGAACTGTACTGCTGAGGCTTTGCAGCTCGCTCATCTCTCTGCTGCAACCTTGTGCAGTGCCCCTTCCCATCTTGCCACAGCATGTACTCTTTCTGCTCCTCTGCCCCACACCTCGGTGGCAGAAAAGCGAAACCTAGCAGTATTACGTAGCTTGCCCCTGGCAGTTCCTCCACCGTCCATCACCCCCAAACCTGCCATCATTCAACCCTTGGCCCTCTCCCCAAAGGTGTGGATAAGAGAGGGAGATCTGTCTTCTATCAGGATGAGAGGATGATTTGTAATAACTACAACAACCTGGGTCACAACATCTCCAGCTGCAGATTCCTGCACATCTGCTCGTTCTGCAGTGCAGCCCACACCCATGACTTGTCCACACAATTCAACTAGGCAATGCTTGTGTAAGTATCTTGATACCCCTGTTGATATAAATAGTCTAGCTGCCACCTTACAGAACCACCCAGACCAAGTCTTTGTCAACTTCTTCATCAAGGGCTTCAGACACAGTTTCCGTCGGGGTCTGCAGGTCATGCCCATTTCCACCTACATATGCCACAATTTACAGTCAGCCTTGTCCGACACAGACAAGGTGGACAAACTCTTACAAAAAGAAGTTGATGATGTTTTCATGATCGGCCCGTTCTCCAGCCCTCCTTTCCCATCTTTCAGGGTCAGTCCAATTGGAGTAGCAACTAGGAAGCATTCCGGGAAAAAGACACTCATCATCGACCTCTCATCCCCCTACAGTTCTGCAATCCTGAGCATCAACAGCTTGATTCCCAGCCCGTACTTGTCCATGCAGTACGCCACAATAGATCATGCCATCTCCTGGTTGGCATGGATCCTGGTTGTCCAAGGTGAGCATTACTAGCACGTTCAAGGTCCTCCCTATCCACCCTCATTATTGGCATCTTTTTTGGAGTCTTCTGGAAGGGCGCACTCTATTTTGCCATGCGCCTGACCTTTGGCTGCAAGAGTAGCCCAAAAGTCTTTGACACCTTATCCGAGGCCCTCTGCTGGATCCTGTCAAGCAACTACAAACTCCCGTACTTCATTCACCTACTTGATGACTTCCTCACCATTACACCGCCATCTTCACTCCCATCATACAGTCTCACCACCATGATTTCTGCATTCACCGATCTTGGTGTTCTTCTGTCTCCAGAGAAAACAGAAGGCACCAGCATGTCTCTGGAATTCTTTGGCATTACCCTCAACTCCATTTCACTCCAAGAATCTTTGCCTACTGAGAAGCTTTCTTTGCTCATTCAAAATTTTCTTCTGGCTGACACATGCACCAAGCACCAATTGCTTTTGCTGCTGGGCCATTTCAATTACGCCGACCGTATCATCCCTCAGGGCCGATCCTTCTTGTTGCACCCTCTCTCTATTGCCACCACTGCCCCGTCCATTTATGACACATGCAAAATGGAACTGAAACTGTGGCTCCAATTCCTCTCCTCCTGGAATAGTATCTCTTCCTTTTACGATGATCATGTCACTGAGGCTGATGTCATCTAGCTGTTCACAGTTGCAGCCCCTTCGTCGGCTTTAGCAGCTACTATGGCGGCAGGTGGTTTGCAGCCAAATGGCCACCTGACCTCTTTTCTCTCGCCCATTCCTCCACTATCTGTGAAATGTACCTAATTGGCATTGCAGCCATTCTTTCAGGGCTTGAATGGTCCGAGAAGACCATTGCCATCTACTCTGATAACAGCGCCGTCATTGACATCCTCAACAAAGGCCAGTCACATTGTCTGGACATCATGCAGTTCATGCAGAAGCTTACACTGATTTAACCCCAGCACCAGTTCATTGTCCGAGTTGCTGATTCACTCTCTCATTTCTCGTTTCAGTAATTCAGACAGCTAGCTCTAGCCTCCGACCCTCTTCCAACCCCAGTCCCTCCATTTTTTGTCACAATCTTCAACTGACCCCGCTGGGGTTTCTGGTTGTCTTCAGGGGTGTCCTTTTGTTTGTTTTTTTGTCTTTTTGCCTCTAAGGCTGGTAGCTCCTTCAAGGTATGCCCCCCTGAGATATGGCTGACGTGAAATCTAAATTTATTTATATTGAAAATTTATAATGGAAATTGCTAAGGATAAACATGCAATGTTTATTAATAAACAGACTTGGACAGGCTTAGTTTTGTTGATTTAAATTAACCTGATGCACCTGTGATAGAGGTATAATTTCAGTACAGAATCTATAATAAGCATATCTGATTGACAGGTTTACTATATGTGTTTAATTGGCTTAAATGTTAGGGTCAGGGCATTGAAGCTGCCCTATAAAACCAGGCGAGTGCCCTCGACCAACAGAGTGGGCCTCCTCCAGAGAAAGCCTGTTAAAGGGCCATCTTGGAATACTTTCAAACCTCCGACACCTATTTGCACCCACACATTTTTGTTGTGACCCCACTGTCAGGCATTTCTGACTAAATAGGCCTGTTTTAGAGTGGTTCAGTGACAGCTGGTGATCATAGAAGTCAGGCTGAATTTTGATCCCCTAAGCAGGCTAAGTCAGCAGATCATATAAGGTCAGAGGTAGAGGACAGCCATCTGCCAGTGCCTTATCCATACTAGCAGGGGTATCGGTTATCTGAAGGCAAAAACCATGATATTATCCAAACACCATCACAGTATTGTGTTAGTGCTATATTGGCACATGCTGGGTAAGTTTTGATCCAGTGATTTTTAGAGTGCACACATAAAGATCTTGCGAATTGTTTTGAATATGCATTGAATATGCACCTAATACAGAGGTGGAATAAGTATTTAGATCATTTACTTCAGTAAAAGTATCAATGCAAAAATGTAAAAATACTCCATCACAAGTAAAAGTCCTGCATGAAAAATCCTACTACAGTAAAACTACATAAGTATTGATGATAGCTTGATGTAGTTAAAGGCCCTGTTTAGACCTGGCATTAACCTGAACCTCAGGTGATCCGAACACAAGCTCTAAGTACAGGAGGAAGTACAGGAGAGATCTGATCACAAGTGGTCACTCAAGACGGATGTGGAGACGCATGTTAATGCCAGGTGTAAACAGGGCCAAAGTATTGCAGTAAAAGTAGTGGTTTGGTCCCTCTGACTGATATATTATTATATATGACATCTTTAGATTATTAATACTGAAGCATCAGTGTTAGAGCAGCATGTTACTGTTGTAGCTGCTGGAGGTGGAGCTAGTTTACACTACTTTATATACAGTTAGCTAGTTTAGTCAGTGCAGAGTCAGTTCATGATCCAACAGAACAACAAGAGCTGAACATTAACCTCAGAAGAACTGAACCTCACAGGTTATTAAAGGCCCAACATGTGTACATTTTGATCAACAATAAACATCCAAAGTTTCTTTTTTATAAGTTAAAAGACAAAATCAAAACAAAAACAAACTGTAACAACCACAGAAATTAACAAATGTTAAAAAACAAATTCAGGAAACAAACAGCAAAAACAAAATCAAACCTTTAAAGACAAATCAACAAACATCTCATTTATCAGCAGGCAACAACATATTTAGAAATAAACCTAAATTCTAATTTCTAGTTCTAGTGTTTGTGTCTGTGACATCACCTGTACAACAGATAAATTCAGTCATTTGAAAGCACATCCTGTTAACAAAGGGCGTAGGTCCGGTTTCAACTTTGGCAGGGACATTTTTTGTCGTACTGTCAAATTCAACAGGTGTGTTTGTGTACACACAGATTAAAAAGTACAAATGTACAGTCCCTTACTCCTGTGCCAAAGTCCTCAAAGATTACCTGCCTCATTGACTTCAGACCCGTTGCCCTAACATCTGTGGCCATGAAAGTACTCAGATCCATGCTGATGGTCTTCAAGGAGTAGTTAAAGCCCTTCAAGTGGGACCACACCACTCCTACACCATGTATAGTATCATCAGCCCTCCAGTGATAAACCCTGCTGGGGTTTGCATAGTGATGGTCCTCATACCAGAGCGTCACCAAGTAGAGTCTGGCACAGTTCATGTTTGTGGAGGAGTTCCGATCTTTGTCAAAGGAGGAGAACTTCTGGAGAACTCAGGGAGTCTCCTACAAAAACACAAGAAAACAACAAGTGTCTGATCACAACACTACTGCTAATGACACCATATTATATAATGTTATATAACTATAAAACTTGCATTATTATTATCATTATCATTATCAATAATAATCATAATCATACTCATACTCATAATCATAATCATAATCATAATAGAATCACCTTGCCTTAATAAATCTTCTTTGGACCATTTACAAACCGTCCAAAATGTTGCTGCGACGCTTTTAACGCGATCCAACAGAAGGTCAAACATTACACCCATTTTAACCTCTCTGCACTGGCTTCCTGTTCATTTCACAATTCATCTTAAAATCTTGGAGATGACTTATAGAGCCCTACATGGCCCGGTTTAACATTATATCGTGGACCTTCTGCACCCCCACACCACGAGCCAAGCCCTCAGGTCCTCTAACCAGGGTCTTCTGATGGTCTTCTGAAGGTCTTCTGAGGGTCTTGAGGGTCTTGAGGGTCATCTGAGGGTCTTCTGAGGGTCCCTCAGACACGTTTTAAGACTCCAGGAGATTGTGCTTTCCAGTCAGCAGTAGCTAAGCTTTGTAATAGTCTCCCAATAAGTAAATGAGGTCTCTGGACTCTTTTAAAAAGCAGTTCAAATCCATCTGTTAGACAGGCGTTTAGGTAGCATGTGGTATTTTATGTTTTAACTTGTGTTTTATGTCTGTTTCCTCTTGTGTGTTTAATCTGTTGTATATCTTTGTTTTATTTATTTGACTGTGAAGCACTTTGTTACTGTTGTCTGAAAGGTGCTATCTAAATAAACTTTACTTACTTACTTATGTATATGTAATATATAAACAAATCAATCAATATAGCTGTTTGATAGCATGCATGTGGGGCAAGGCCAGTTTAAAAGGTGCTAAACAAAGACAAAAACGAATGCAGAGAAAGTCAGCAACAATAAACCAAACTGAACCTGGACTGCAGAGGGTTAAAGACAAAAAGCCTCACTTGAACAGATGGAAGAAGCTGCAATATTACAGATTGCATGTCTGTAAAGGGCTTTAGTCATGATGGATAATACTTTGGCGCCCTCGGCTGGCACAAAGATAAAAGTGCATGATCTACGATGCACATGTGTCTTTAAAAAAAAGAGCCTGAGTCAGAGTGGGAAAAGTGTCAATAAAGTTTTATTCAGTGTCGTCCATTAATTCATTTATCAGACTTACATTTTGTTTGTTTGTTGTATTTGTTCAACTTTAATCTGACAGACAAAACACAGGAAGCAGCAACTGAAGATGAAAAATATACTTAAAGATTTAAAACATGTATAGATCAAAGACACAGAGACATGACTGTAGCTCACAGTCTGATCAGTAATAATGTGTTTGCTGATTTGCACTTGAAAAGGCATAAAGTTTAAAATACAATAAATTTTATAATGTTTAATGTTTAGACGTCTATTTGTATCTCGACTCAACATCATTCAGTGATTTTATTTCAGCTGCTTCAACAAATGTGTAAATTTAAACATTGTCACTGAAATGCTGTTGAAACACGTTCAGACTTTGCTCCTTATTTAAAAAACTCACTTTCAAACTACATTCTGCAGCTGCACCATGATCCTGCTCACTCAGAA
This sequence comes from Thunnus thynnus, assembly GCF_963924715.1. NCBI lineage: Eukaryota > Metazoa > Chordata > Actinopteri > Scombriformes > Scombridae > Thunnus > Thunnus thynnus. The sequence goes on along the minus strand of NC_089536.1, from coordinate 1,222,667 downwards.
ATATTAACATATAATCTCAAATATTATAGGAATGATGTTCCATCAGTGGACCAATCACATCATGACTGATAGAGATAATTATTCATTGATCCTCTGTGTCTAAAGCTTCATACTGATTGTTTAAATTTAAACTGAGATTGATAAAGATTTCAGGTCAGGAGCTGCTCTAACAAACTGACAGAGTCTCAGAGTTATAACAGAAGGACACAGAGTTTTGATTCTGAGCTGAGGATGAATTCACACTGTGTTATATTTAACTGTGAGAAAAAAAACTGCTGTTCAAAGAAATGACTGATGTGTATAAAGGTGGTAACTTTAGAAAGTCCTGCATAACAAACTAATATCAACCAGGATTTAGATCCTGACAGACGGTAAACATTCACTAATGGATGAGCTTTGATACGAACTGAATGAATGAAGACATGAATCTCTGCAAAAGGAGACAGAGAGAACAGCTGTGTTCAAAATCACATACTAACATACTGCCGACTACACACTCAATCAGTACTTACTGCATACTGCATATTAAATGAACGACTAAGTTTATTACCAGCCGTCCACTAATAATATTAAATATAACATATAACAGCTGACTGTTCAAACTGAAGTACATTCAAGCAACAGTCTGAGCTACTGCTGAATGAAAATTGTTCATCACAAATGTAAAACATCATCTCTTCCACTCAACATCACATTTTCCAGTATTATCTTAAGGCAAATTAAAACTATTTAATATTTTACTGTTAAATATTTTTTCTACAGTAGAAATTCTTGCTAATCTAGTTTGCATCTTACTCTTTCCTGTCACTTCATTTGATTCACATTAACCCTTTCACTGCCAGCTGTTCAAGTGAGGCTGATACACCCACCGATTGGTCCATCTCACTGTCAATCAACATATCAATAGCTCTGATTCTTACCATCTAAATGAGCTGTCATGATTGGTTGTGTGTTGTCATGGTGATCCAAACCAAATGTGAGCATCAAATTTTAGTAAGTTGGTCCAACCTTTCTAAATGGAAGCCCCCCCATCCCCAGTGCAAATAACAGGCTGGAGTGTGTATGAATGAGAGGTGCGTTGGATAAACGCCCTTCATTTACTTTAGCTGTCAGTCACATGATGAAGCCGCTCAGAGCCGCATCTGATTAATATAAAAAGAGATGAATAATTAGTTAATTAGGAGGAAGTTTTAAAGTACTATACTGCTGCTCTTTCATGTTTTAGCTCGTTACAAATCATCAATCATCTTGTTATCTAAATCACCACTTTCTAAATCATCGTTCAGTATTCATATTGTTATTCTTCCTGTCAGGCAGCCATTATTTTCAGTTAATTTCTATGAGGCGGCTGTGGCTCAGGAGGTAGAGCGGGTCGTCCACTAATCGGAAGATCGGCGGTTCGATTCCCGGCTCCTCCAGTCCACATGCCGATGTGTCCTTGGGCAAGATACTTAACCCCAAAATGTTGATGACCTCCTGATGGCTGTGCCATCAGTGTATGAATGTGTGTGAATGCTTAGCTTCCTCTGATGGGCAGGTTGGGACCTTGCATGGTAGCCCCTGTACCCATTCAGCGTATGAATGTGTGTGAATGGGTGAATGTGATTCGTAGTGTAAAAAGCGCTTTGAGTGGTTGGAAGACTAGAAAGGCGCTATACAAGTACAGTCCATTTACCATTTTACCATGAAAAATCAACCTGCAGAGACTTGAAACTATTTAAGTTTAACTTTCTGTGGATTTTAAGTTCTAGATTTTTCTCCTTGTTAACAAACCCCATTAGCAGAGCCAACAATACGTCAACATGCACATGGGATTTGTCAACAAGACGAAAAATGTGGACCAGACTTATCCTTAAATGATGAAGAAATATTCAAGTTTCTATGTTTTCAGTTCTATGTGTAAATGCGTAGATGTGTCCGCACCTGTGTCTTCTTTCCAGGTAACCATCAGTGTGATCAGCGACACACTCACAGCCATCATGAGGATGAAGAGGATGGCCGACGTCGCCGCCAGAGCAGAAAAACCACAACACAGACTTGCGGTGGAAGTATAGTAACCAAAAGAGGGACTTTGGCACTAAAAAGACTGTAACGTTGAAAGATATCTACTTGATTTGACTCATTTGGATGCTGAAGCTTCATATTAGCTTCAGATAAACTTTGAAATACATTTTTGCACAGAAAGAGGACTGTGGATTTTGTCTCCCATCACTTCCATTGTAAGGTCATTATGAAGGGATCTTCTAATGGTCAGTATGAACAGGAGGAATGATTATAGCAAGAAAAACATGTTTCAATGTTCATTTGGGCTCCTGACTGTTGTTTTAACACACACTTGATAGGTTGTGAACCTGTCCTTTAAGCAGCTGTAAAGCCATTATTTGCTGCTCATAAATATGCTTAAAATCAAAGTTGAAATATTTATGGATCCCTGGTCAATTAGAGATTTTAAACCTGTTGCCATACGTGCATGACATCAGACAGGTCACATGTGTTTTCACCTGACATTGAGTATGTTTACATGCACATTTGTATTCTGGTTTTGATCATATTCAGGCTGTTTACAAAGAACATGAGAAACCTGGTTATTCATCTCCCTCAGCTTCTTATTTCTGCACCGACTGACAACAGGTGAGGTAATTGTGAGCGTGCAGCAGATAATGATTCACATCAGAGAGTCAAACCTCCACCAAACACTCTGTTGAAACCAGTTAGTTTGACTTTAAAGTGTGTGTTTAGCAGACTGAAGGTAACATCTTAACCAGCAGAGTGTGAAGAGAAAACCAACCAAAACCTTCTCACACAGTGACGTTCTCTCCTTCTGCAGCCAAGAACATCCAAAGCAAACACTCAACAAACAGTAGCATCATGTGACAGTGTGAGGGTTCATGTGTAGTTTGTGTTCTGCTGAAAGCTCAGATATACAGTCAGTCTGTGGATACAACTAGATGGAACTAATACAGACAACAGAGACATCTAGTGGTGGAACGTGTTCATTTCAGCAGAGTTCAAGCTGCTTTTAGCTCCAATACAAGTCAACTCCATCTGTCATTTGGTTCTTCATCACTTCAGTGATGTCATGTGATGTTTCTGATGGAAGCTGCTCTGTATTTGTTCCTCTGGATCCTCCACTAAGTTCCCCACCTGTCCAGTCATTTCTCTACACCAACAGCTGTTTGACACAAGACTTTACACCCAGCAGCTGCTCACAAACACACTCTACACCTGACTTTTATTGATGCTGGAAATATTTATTTGAAGTATGTGTGAAGTTACAGACTAGATCAGAGAGAAAGAAAGAAAGAGATCAACAGATATTCTGCTGTTCGTTCGTTCTGGAGAATTACTGCACAGGACGAATCTTCATGTTGAAGGTTGTCAGGGAGTATTTAAAGTCCTTCCACTGGTTCCATGCCACTCCTGCAGAAGAGATAGTGTTATCAGCCCCCCAGCGATAAACCCCATTGGGGTTTGTTTGGTAACAGTTTTTGTACCAGAACCCCCCCAGGTAGAGTTGGGCACAGTTACTGCTGCTGGAGTCCTGGTCTTTGTCCAAGGTGGTGAACTTCTGTCTGTTGTGATAACTCAGGGAGTCTCCTACAGAAACACAAGAAAACAACAAGTGTCTGATCACAACACTACTGCTAATGACATCATATTATATAATGTTATATAACTAATAATAATATTATATAACTATTAACTTATTAACACTACAAATTTCACTACTAATACAGTACTACTGCTACGGCTACCACTTGTACAAATACTTCTAGTACTACTAGTACTGCATCTGCTGCTGCTACTGTAACATAACAACATACAATATGTCATGTAGACAAGAACTGCAAAAGGTCCAACGGACATAAACACTTGAAACCTGCTGGGCTTCATTTACATTGTTTTCCTTTAAATGTGTTTATAAAAACAAAAGCTTCCATGTAATTAATAAAACATGAGCAGACCACAGATTTGTTGTTACTGACTTGAAAATCTTTGTGAATCTGTCTTTAGCTCAAAGAATCAAGCAAATAATCCAATATAAGGACAGAAATCTTCAGTGTCTCCATGTGGAAACTAAACATCAGAAAAACAAAACTACTACCTGCTAACAGTAACTGACCTGCTCCTCCATTTTTGAATCCAGACAGATGAAGTCTGTATCCGTAGAACTCTGATTCAATGGAGAACGAGGAGTAACGAGCAAACGCTTTTTTTCCATTGAAGTCCTCCATGTCGACCAGCAGCTCGACCTTCTTCCTCCGTGTCAGATGGTAGAGATTCTCAAGACCTGAAAACACACAAACATGAAGTCACATCAGAGTTTAATGTTTGTTTTTATGAACAGTTTCATGAAGTCACATGACTGTTAGTTTGGTTTCATTTCTCACCGAGCCAGTACTCTCCAGCAGCGATACCAAAACCCTTCTTGTAGTGATCCCAGGGCCTGTAGAAGTTCAGCGAGCCGTCCATCCTCCTCTGGAACACCTGAGGGGGGATTAATTCAATAAACACACAAGATACTGAAAACCACTTGGCTGTGAATTGATGACTTCAGTTAAAAAACTCACCGTCCAACGTCCTCCTACTGAGTCCATGTCACAGTACACCTACACACAAATACACTCATTAGTAAATATGATCCTTTAGCTAAAACTACATTCAATCAATCAGCAGCTGCCACGTCTTGAGTCTGAAGTATTTTAAAGATAGAGTATCCAGCTGCTCTAACTGACTCCCATTCAAAAAGCCTCAACTTCTCTCTAGAAATACTGAGTCAATCATGTTTTCAACGAGTCCTTCTGGTCTCATGTCTCTAAATTTAAACCCTCTAATAGGTGTGTGTTGATGGTCATTTTGGAAATTATTGCTCCGTTAATGAAATTTGAAGACTTATAGTAGCTTTGATGTCTGACGTGTGGGCGTTGATTGACATCTGTGATTGACAGGTGGCTCACCTGCTGCTCTTCCCGGCTTCGAGACTCGCACTCAATCGGACTGTTGTTGCAATATTTCACTAAATTTAATGTTACTTGATTATGATACCTGTTCAGTTAGCACAATGTGTGCCTTAAAAATCATTGCAATGTCTGGTAGTCTTCCCTTTAGCTACATGTGCTCCCGTGAGGTGCATGCACTTCTCGGTGAGCACACAGAACTCAGCGTAACACCTCCGCTGCAAACCTGACTGACTACTGACTGACCGACGGTACCGTGAGTACCCGTTGTATATATTGTAAATAATCACTGTTACTGAACTGTGAAAACAGACGCTGATATTTCAGTTTGATTTCCTGGTTTGATTTGTTTTGTGGGGATCTGCAGTAAAACCTGAAGCAGACTTTTGAGTTGTCTTTCTTTTTGTGGCTGTGAACAAGATTGATTGACTGTGGGACGAGTTTTTCAGACACACACACACAGTGACACACACACCAACATTGCTTTGCTTATTTGATTTAATACACTTATTGAAAAGTGAACTGAGTTGTGGTCTGTTTGTTTTTGCAGTGCTGGTTTTTGGTGACATATAATTAATTGCTACTTGCTGTTTGATTTATTGTTTTGTAGAGCAAAGCAAGTTTATTTGTACAGCACATTTAAACAACAAGGCAATGTAAAAAGACATTTAAATACAATTAAAAAAGTGTTAAATTTGGAAATAAAAAGAAGCTAAACTAGAATAAGAGATAAAACAGGAGAATAAAAGTTACAGTGCAGTGTAAGATATTAACTCTCATGTTTGGTTTACTAAAAGGCAAACAGAAAAGTCTTCAGCTGTGATTTATCCAACCAGTAACACGACTACCTCCACTTATATCTGCTGGTTTAGCAGAATCAACCTGAACTGTCTTCACATGATGACTCATCTATGAACCAACATCTTCTAACTGAGTCCCAGAGAGGATGAAGTGTACCTGGACAGCAGATGTGGGTCCGATGGGATAGATGGTGTACACTCCACTGGGTCGGCTTTTGTCATGGTGATAGATGTCACTGCAGTCCAGCGGGAGGACAAGAGATAAGCAGGAGGTCAACACTGGAGCCAGCAGGAGGAGAACCACTGAAACCAGCTGCAACAGAAACACAGCAGCAGACACAGAACAGAAGCTGTTAAAGGACGGTTTCACAATTTATCAAGTGTCTTTAAACAACAGTCAGGTGTCCATAGTAACAGTGAAAGAGGTTTTCCTCGCTGTAATCATTCCTCCTGTTAATACTGGCTCAGGCACGTGCACAGATAGACCCCAACACACATAACATCAATTGATTGTAAAATTGATGTTATGTGTGTTTGTAGACGTGTAATGTGAATTCATGTATTCAGTTATAAGTGTTGTTTTTTTTTGCTTGACCACCTGCCCCCCCAAATGTCTTTGCACTGCCTTGAACTGACTATTAAAAGATCCTTCAAATGTGCTTTCAATGGAAGTGATGGAGGCCAAAATCCACAGTGTGTCCACACAGTCATTTAAAAGTTGATGTGAAGCTTCTATTCAGCTTCAGCAGTCTGAGTTAGTCATATCAAGTGGATATCTGACACATTTACAGTCTTTTTAGCATCGAATTCCCTCTTTGTGTTTCCTCGGACAGTGTTTCCCTGTTGAGCTGCAGTGGAAGTATAGTAACAAAAAGAGGGACTTTGGCACTAAAAAGACCGTAACGTTGAAAGATATCTACTTGATTTGACTCATTTGGATGCTGAAGCTTCATATTGGCTTCAGATAAACTTTGAAATATATTTTTCTACAGAAAGAGGACTGTGGATTTTGCCTCCAATCACTTCCATTGTAAGTTCATTATGAAGGGATCTTCTAATGGTCAGTATGAACAGGAGGAATTATTACAGCAAGAAAAACAGGTTTCAATGTTCATTTGGGCTCCTGACTGTTGGTTTAACACAGACCTGAAAAGTTGTGAACCTGTCCTTCAACATACTGAAACTACTGATCAATATTTATTCAGTATAAAGTCACAAACTTACCTTCATCTTCAGTGTTCAGCTGAGGTGATCTGATGAAAATCTTAACGTCAATCAGTCTGGATGCTCTGATGTTTCTGAGCTGTATTTATATCTTAGAGATTCTTTCAGTGGGTCTGCCTAAACCTAACCAGCCTCACCATGTAGTAGGCGTGTCTGTAGTACTGTAGGAGTGTCATGTAGTAGGTCTATTGTACATCTTACTTCGACTACTTGATTTTTCTGGTTATGTGGGTGGAGACAAAAGCAATAGATCTCAGGCTGGCAGACTAAGACTACTTTGCAGATCACTGATAATACTAATATAACTTAACTTTTAACTATAAAAAATGAAATTAACAATGAAATGAATGAAAGACTTTGTTGCATTTGAACCCTTTTTAACATGATGAGTTTTTACTGTTTTTAAACAGTTTTCAAACACCTTATGAATTGTTTCTCATGACTGTATGATCTTTTTAACCTTATCACAGCAGTTTTATCTTATTACAGATCCATGACTTTAATGTCTTTTTAAACTTGTAACAGACCATTAGTGTATCATAATTTTAACTTGTCACAGGAGCAGTTGTTGTTTTGGGACATTTATTATAAATTTGCTCCTATTAAGTTTAAGTAACTTTGCATGGATTTTAATGTATACATCTGGATTTTCTCCTTGTAAACAAACCACATTAGCAGAGCCAATAGAACATCAACATGCACATGGGATTTGTTCACAAGAAGGAAAACATAGACCAGACTTATCCTTCAATGATAAAGGAATATACAAGTTTTTTATTTATATTCATGTTCTATGTGTAAATGCATAGACAGTGCTGGAAGAAGTATTCAGATCCTTTACTACAGTAAAAATACAAATACAGCAATGTAAAAATACTCCATTACAAGTAAAAGTCCTGCATGAAAATTCCTACTACAATAAAAGTACATAAGTATTATGAGTTTGATGTAGTTAAAGTATTACAGTAAAAGTAGTGGTTTGGTCCCTCTGACTGATATATTATTATATATGTTTGAGGAACAATCTGAAGTGATTTATGTTCAAGGAATCCACCCAAGCAGCCTCAACAATAAACATTTTAACTAATTATTTCCTTAAATATTAAAGTTTATAATATAAGTGTTTGTGTCTGTGACATCACCTGCACAACAGATAAAATTCTGTCAGCGTCATTTGAAAACACATCTTATTAACCAAAGGGTGTTGATCTGGTTTCAACTTTGACAGAGACATTTTTTGTTGTACTGTCTAAATCAATAAAGTCCTCAAAGATTACCTGCCTCAATGACTTCAGACCAGTTGTCCTAACATCTGTGGCCATAAAAGCATTTGAGCGCATCATTCTGTCATATTTGATATCCTGCACCTCCCCACTGATGGACCCATCAGTTTGCTTTGCAAGCCAACCGATCTGTTGAGGATGCAGGAAGCATAGCACTCCACCCCGCCCTGCAACGCCTGGAATCACCTACACACGCATCCTGTTCATAGACTTCAGTTCTGCCTTTAATTCCATCAGCGTACTCAAAGTCTAAACCAAATTTTTGGACATGAACATTGACCCGACCATATGCCACTGGACTGGGAGCTTCCTGTGGAACAGGCCACAGAGGGTGAAGGTTAATAACTTAACCTCACAACCTCTCACCCTCAGCACAGGAGCTCCTCAGGCTCCCCTTCTCACTGTACACCCAACCAAGTCTCACAGTGATTTGTGAAAAAGTCACGAAACTTACTCTATCTATTTGTGTACATGGACACGATTTTTCCTTTTTTTCATGACAGTCGGCATGATTTTCAAACTAATGTATTTCAGTTGGAAGTAAATTTCGTGCCTGCAGCACATTTTTTTCTGTCAGTTAGGACTCAGGAGATCAGAGGCTGAGAAATCAAGTTTCTTGTCAGTTTTGTATGATAGCAGCTACATTAGCCTACCCATGATCCTTAGCAACCGTTACTATAGTGAAGAATCCAGCTAAAGCCATGAAATAACCTGTATTCAGTATAACATTATGTAGTACTGCAGATTGGTGGTTACCATCAGGAACAAAACACTGTACTGTATATTGAAATGTAAAGAAAATATTGTTTGTATGTATAATAAACTCGCTCAGCCATAAATTGTGCAGTTCACAGAATTTGAAGCTTTGACTGATTTCTTGAGGCAATGCAGTTTGGGACTCTTAGTTGACTAAAGCTTTATCATGTAGCCTACACAGTCCTCTAGACTTTTTATTTCAACACAGTTATTTGTTTGTACTGATGAACTGATCAGCTGGTTTCACACAACTGTTGGAAATGTTTAAACAGGCCGTTATGAAACAGTTCATCTAGGAAAATGAATGGATTACTTTTTCTTCTTTTACTGTTTTTGTATGACAATTGTTATTACACCTCTTTTTTGTTAAAAATGAAAAAAAAAGAAAAAAATAGGATAAATAAAAAGTTGTTGTTTTTTTTAAATGTATGGGATAACTTCCAGAACCCGAGCTGCCTGACGTAACCCCTCTATCTTTGTATGTTGGATTTATTTGTAGGCCTACTTTTCAAGTTATTATTTTTATGATGATGATGATGATTATTATTATTATTATTCATTTATTGTTTATTTATTTATTATTTGCGAGCCAATAAGCACAGGGGTATTTGGGCTTGCTCATGGGGGAATTGTTGGGTCTCTGTAAATTAAAGAGTACGGTCTTGACCTGCTCTATGTGAAAAGTGCCTTGAGATGACTTTTGTTGTGATATGGCGCTATATAAATAAAAATTGATTGATTGATTGATTGATCTATCAATCTATCAATCTATTAATCTTACATATAGATAGATAGATAGATAGATAGATAGATAGATAGATAGATAGACTGTCACACCCTGCCTGGACTTTGTTTGTTTTTTGCTCTTTTTATGTTCTTGTGTTCTTTGGGGTCTCCTGGTTTGCACTTCTGTTTAGTCCTTCGGTTCATATGGGTTTTCTTGTTATGTTTGGGTGGTGGGTTTGGACTGCCTTTTGTTGTTTAGCCTGGTGTGTTGTATACTTTAGTTTAGATTCATGATGGTTCTTGGACAGGTTGGTGTGGGTTGTATTTAGAGTATTGTGTTTTCTGGGTTTTGGTTTTGTTACTGTGTTTCCCTTGTGTGTTCATGTAGTCCTCCTCACCTGCCCTGTATCAGTCTCGTCAGCCCTGCCCCGCTTCCTGTGTTTCCCTCAGCCAATCACTCCCAGCCTGCCGTTGTGTCTCTTCACCTGTTCCCCATTCCCTGATTAGTTTGTCTATATTCAAGGCCTGGTTTTGAGTTGAGTCTTTGTTGGATCATTCGTTTTGTTTCGTCTGCTAGTTCTGTTCAGCTCTGTTTTCCTGTTCATGACCCTCCACGATTAAAGGAGATTTTTTTCATCAAATCTGCATTCTGGTCTCTGCATTTGGGTCCACTCCTGCTTCCCCAACCTGACATAGATAGATAGATAGATAGATGCCTATGTTTTGTTTTGCTTTGTGTTTTTGGCCGTTTTTGTTTGTTTGTTTGTTTTAGTGGAAATAGTGACTAAACTGAATCACCTTCAGAGATTACAATACTGCTGACATATAGGGCATTACTACAGGCTTGGAAGAAGGCCTGAAGTGCTTGGGTTAGGGTTAGGGCTGAAACGACCAACCTGTTCTCATTTCCAGGTCATCAAGTTCCAAAAAACAAATGCTTCAGTAAAAGCACCAAAACAACAATGTCAAAATAGTCCATTACAAGTAAAAGTCCTGCATGAAAAATCCTAATACAGTAAAAGTACATAAGTATTATGAGCTTGATGTAGTTAAAGTATTGCAGTAAAAGTAGTGGTTTGGTCCCTCTGACTGATATATTATTATATATGACATCATTAGATTATTAATAGTGAAGCATCAGTGTTAGAGCAGCATGTTACTGTTGTAGCTGCTGGAGGTGGAGCTAGTTTACACTACTTTATATACAGTTAGCTAGTTTAGTCCAGTGCAGAGTCAGTTCATGCGCCAACAGAAGAACAAGAGCTGAACATTAACCTCAGAAGAATTGAACCTCACAGGTTATTAAAGGCCCAACATGTGTACATTTTGATCAACAATAAACATCCAAAGTTTCTTTTTTTTAAGTTAAAAGACAAAATCAAAACAAAAACAAACTGTAACAACCACAGAAATTAACAAATGTTAAAAACAAATTCAGGAAACAAACAGCAAAAAAAAAATCAAACCTTTAAAGACACAAATTAACAAACATCTCATTTATCAGCAGGCAACAACATATTTAGAAATAAACCTTAATTCTAGTTTCTAGTTCTAGTGTTTGTGTCTGTGACATCACCTGTACAACAGATAAATTTGAATTGTCATTTGAAAGCACATCCTGTTGACAAAGGGTGTAGGTCTGGTGTCATATTTGGCAGGGACATTTTTGTCGTACTGTCAAAATCAACAGGTGTGTTTGTGTACACACAGATTAAAAAGTACAAATGTAAAGTCCCTTACTCCTGTGCCAAAGTCTTCAAAGATTACCGCCTCATTGACTTCAGACCCTTTGCCCTAACATCTGTGGCCATGAAAGTACTCAGATCCATGCTGATGGTCTTCAAGGACTAGTTAAAGCCCTTCCAGTGGGACCACACCACTCCTACACCATGTATAGTGTCATCAGCCCTCAGAATAGAATCACATAAAAACACAGCAAAAAAGAATAAAAGTGCTAAAATTAACAACATTAAAACTGACTGCTCTGCATATTTATTTATCTTCTATCATGTTTCTTTTATTTCCTCCACCAATCTAAAACCAAGCATAGCTCTGAATGATGGGACCCTCTCAGACCAGGTCCTGGTGGTTGAGGAGGTTTGGGGGACCTGACTGGTTTGGGACAGCTTGGTGTCCGAGGGTCTGATCACTGTTTAACCCCCTTCAAACAGAAAGTTGCTCCTCAGACCCAAATGACACAAACACACAAACAGCTCTGCAGCTTCACTGCTGTATGTCGCAATAACTGTTGTGATGTTGCCACGGTAACAGCAGTATAATCTCAGCTGCTCATCAGTGAGTTTGTCTTCAGACTCTTTCCTGTCACTTGTCACCAGTTAAGAACAGGTACTTGGCAGCTGAGGCAGGCAGATATAAAGGTATTCCTGAAGAGTAACGTCTACATGTTGTTTATCTCACTGTTGTCTGTTGTCCTTTGTACAGTGACTCCAGGAATTATTTGTTTAAAAGATTCAGTCAAAGAATCCTGATTTGTTTTGGTGTCTGATGTGTTAAGTTGGCTTTTTAATGTGGAGATTTTTGTTTAGGAGAGATTTATAGAAAATGTCTGATAGCTAAGACAGAGAACACTGTATCCATCATAACAGGACACTTCTGTCATGGAAACTCAGTGTTTTAAAATGTTCTCTTCAATCTGTGAAAGTGTTCATTATGATTTGTCATGTGCTTATTATTTAGTGTCTTTTAATAGTAATAATAATCATAATAGTAATAATAAACTTTATTTGTATAGCACCTTTCATACAAGAAATGCCGCTCAAAGTGTTGAACAACAAAGACATTACAATCACTGAGTGCTTTACATGAAAATAGACATAAAATGAACAAAAACATGTAAAAAAAAACATTAATGTAACATAAGAGGGAAGAGAAATCCCACTGAATAATAATAATAATAATAATAATAATAAAGTTAAAAAGCAGAATGTAAGCCATCATGTCTTTTTGTCTATTTTTTCCTGCCTTAATAAATCTTCTTTGGACCGTTTACAAACCGTCCAAAATGTTGCTGCGACGCTTTTAACACGATCCAACAGAAGGTCAAACATTACACCCATTTTAACCTCTCTGCACTGGCTTCCTGTTCATTTCACAATTCATCTTAAAATCTTGGAGATGACTTATAGAGCCCTACATGGCCCGGTTTAACATTATATCGTGGACCTTCTGCACCCCCACACCACGAGCCAAGCCCTCAGGTCCTCTAACCAGGGTCTTCTGATGGTCTTCTGAAGGTCTTCTGAGGGTCTTGAGGGTCTTGAGGGTCTTCTGAGGGTCTTCTGAGGGTCCCTCAGACACGTTTTAAGATTCCAGGAGATTGTGCTTTCCAGTCAGCAGTAGCTAAGCTTTGTAATAGTCTCCCAATAAGTAAATGAGGTCTCTGGACTCTTTTAAAAAGCAGTTCAAATCCATCTGTTAGACAGGCGTTTAGGTAGCATGTGGTATTTTATGTTTTAACTTGTGTTTTATGTCTGTTTCCTCTTGTGTGTTTAATCTGTTGTTTATCTTTGTTTTATTTATTTGACTGTGAAGCACTTTGTTACTGTTGTCTGAAAGGTGCTATCTAAATAAACTTTACTTACTTACTTATGTATATGTAATATATAAACAAATCAATCAATATAGCTGTTTGATAGCATGCATGTGGGGCAAGGCCAGTTTAAAAGGTGCTAAACAAAGACAAAAACGAATGCAGAGAAAGTCAGCAACAATAAACCAAACTGAACCTGGACTGCAGAGGGTTAAAGACAAAAAGCCTCACTTGAACAGATGGAAGAAGCTGCAATATTACAGATTGCATGTCTGTAAAGGGCTTTAGTCATGATGGATAATACTTTGGCGCCCTCGGCTGGCACAAAGATAAAAGTGCATGATCTACGATGCACATGTGTCTTTAAAAAAAAGAGCCTGAGTCAGAGTGGGAAAAGTGTCAATAAAGTTTTATTCAGTGTCGTCCATTAATTCATTTATCAGACTTACATTTTGTTTGTTTGTTGTATTTGTTCAACTTTAATCTGACAGACAAAACACAGGAAGCAGCAACTGAAGATGAAAAATATACTTAAAGATTTAAAACATGTATAGATCAAAGACACAGAGACATGACTGTAGCTCACAGTCTGATCAGTAATAATGTGTTTGCTGATTTGCACTTGAAAAGGCATAAAGTTTAAAATACAATAAATTTTATAATGTTTAATGTTTAGACGTCTATTTGTATCTCGACTCAACATCATTCAGTGATTTTATTTCAGCTGCTTCAACAAATGTGTAAATTTAAACATTGTCAGTGAAATGCTGTTGAAACACGTTCAGACTTTGCTCCTTATTTAAAAAACTCACTTTCAAACTACATTCTGCAGCTGCACCACGATCCTGCTCACTCAGAAATATTAACATATAATCTCAAATATTACGGGAATGATGTTCCATCAGTGGACCAATCACATCATGACTGATAGAGATAATTATTCATTGATCCTCTGTGTCTAAAGCTTCATACTGATTGTTTAAATTTAAACTGAGATTGATAAAGATTTCAGGTCAGGAGCTGCTCTAACAAACTGACAGAGTCTCAGAGTTATAACAGAAGGACACAGAGGTTTGATTCTGAGCTGAGGATGAATTCACACTGTGTAATATTTGACTGTGAGAGAAAAAACTGCTGTTCAAAGAAATGACTGATGTGTATAAAGGTGGTAACTTTAGAAAGTCCTGCGTAACAAATTAATATCCAACCAGGATTTAGAGTCTGACAGACAGTAAACCTTCACTAATGAATGAGCTTTAATACAAACTGAATGAATGAAGACATGAAACTCTGTAAGAGGAAACAGAGAAACTCAGAGTTTGTTCATGAAAACCTGCCAGCGAGCAGGTTAGCTTCACAGAGTTACCATGGTAACTGACCCAGAGTTTAAGTTACCATGGTAACTGACCCAGAGATTAAGTTAGCTCTCACTCTGAAACTGAAAACCCAGAGTTTCCCTCATCTCAGGCTGAACAACTCAGAGTTTGCACTAAACCTGCTTTCTGGACCCCAGAAAAGACACCCAGCTTGGTGTCTGAGGGTCTGATCGCTCCTTCAGATAGAAAGTTGCTCCTCAGACCCAAATGAACAGACCCCTCCTGTAGGTTTGGGGGCTGCAACAGGCCAGAAAACCTCCTACAGGCCTGGAGGCCTGAAGCAGGAGAGAACAAGGACGGGGGAGGAGGAGAGAGAAGGGATACTCCCTTCTCCAGACGGCCAGACAAACAAACTACCACTAAAATAAATAAATAAATAAATAAATCTGTCCTGAACCATCCTGGTTTCACCCTGTCACATCTTCATCCCTGAGACCCAACCAGACACACACACACACACACACACACACACACACACACACACATACACACACACACACACACACACACATACACATACACACATATACACACACACACACACACACACACACACATATACACACACACACACACATACACACACACACACACATATACACACACACACATACACACACACACACACATATACACATACACACATACACACACACACACACACACACACACACATATACACACACACAGACAAACATGAATCTAGTGTTAAAGCAACATTTTATTTTATTTTTTCTTCTTGTTGTTTTGTTTGTATTGTCTTGTGTCATTTGTGTTTTCATGTTAATCATTTATGTTTCACTCAATAGAAAAAAATAAAATTTAAAAAAGAAAACACACAAACAGCTCTGCAGCTTCACTGCTGTATGTCGCAATAACTGCGGTGATGTTGCCACAGTAACAGCAGTATAATCTCAGCTGCTCATCAGTGAGTTTGTCCTCAGACTCTTTCCTGTCACTTCATTAGATTCACATTAACCCTTTCACTGCCAGCT
This sequence comes from Thunnus thynnus, assembly GCF_963924715.1. Lineage (NCBI taxonomy): Eukaryota > Metazoa > Chordata > Actinopteri > Scombriformes > Scombridae > Thunnus > Thunnus thynnus. The sequence goes on along the minus strand of NC_089536.1, from coordinate 1,206,999 downwards.
GTTCACGTGAGGCTGCTACACCCACCGATTGGTCCATCTCACTGTCAATCAATATATCAATAGCTCTGATCCTTACAAGCCAAATGAGCTGTCACGATTGGTTGTGTGTTGTCATGGCGATCCAAACCACATGTGAGCATAAGATTTTAGTTGGTTGGTCCAACCTTTCTAAATGGAAGCCCCCCCACCCCAATGCAAATAACAGGCTGGAGTGTGTATGAATGAGAGGTGCGCTGGATAAACGCCCTTCATTTACTTTAGCTGTCAGTCACATGATGAAGCCGCTCAGAGCCGTTTCTGCCAGCAGCTTCCTGTCAGAAAGCACATGAAGCTGATGAGGAGATAAAGGATTCAGAGGAAACACCACATCTGATTAACATAAAAAGACACGATGAGTCCAACAGACGAGCAGAGAGAGACGACACAGAGACGGAGACGGACGTCTACCTGGACATGGATCACCTGCTGCTGCTGTTGCTGCTGCTGTGGAGTTCAGGTAAGACTCTGCTGTAATGTAAAAATACTGAGTTCAAGTCAAACAGCAGCTTTGAAAACTGCAGTAAAAGTCAACATGGTCAGTAAAATGTAGTGTGTTCAGTAAAAGTTCTGATACTTGCTGTAATGAGTTTTATCACTTTAACTTCTAATAACAAACCAATAATTCATGTGTTCATCATCTAATAATGAAAATTCAAAGCATATAAATGTAAAATCCTGCTGACGTCTTCGGGCTGTTCGTGGGTCACGTGACCGTCACCTTGCAGGGACTGTGGGTATATTTAGAAGAACAGGGAGGGACTTTGAAGGCAGGTTTGATTGACAGGCCGGTGCAGGACATGAGCAACACATGAGGAAGACCCTCGTTAAATAATGAAATTGTGACATCTGGTGGCGAAAGCTGAACATAGACCTGAAAATAAAAAAGATGCAGCTTAACTTCATTTGTGAGGAGGTTCTTTTTGGACTTTTCTCATCTAATAAGTGACTTTTTATTATTATACCTCTGTGTTCATTATTAGATGGATGCATTGTTGGATCTGTTTATTTAGGATGTTTGGATTTTACATTTATTTGATGTGTTTTAATCATTTGATGTGTTATTTTGTTGCTGTAATGTGACATATAAGAGCTTCCATATAACAGGGTAGCCCAGTAAACATTTACATGAAAGCATCAGGAGCTACAGGAGAGTTATATGTGTACTTATACACAGGGTGCCATTTGTGTTTTTGAAACATTTTTATTCAGGAAAATGAATCAGAACCACAGTGATTCTATATAGATTATGAAACATATGAGGTTATTTCTCTCAGCTGTTACAGCAACATTTATAAAATAATTATGAAACTTGAACTTGACCACTGCATTTGCAGGAAAAATTTAAATCCATTTTTTAAAAAGTAATTCATCAATTAGTGTGATATTTTCACTCTCAGTGATGTGATGTCATGTTCATGTCTTTCCTCATCTGGACACATAGGAGATGTGATCATATACAACAAAACTAAAGGTTTAATGTTAATTTAACATGTCAGAATTAAATCCCCCGACGCTCCTTTCAGTACTGTGGATACTCGGCCAGACGTGTCAATACTCTTAATGTCATTCTTGCAAGTCACTGTTTAATTCAGCTCTATGTGCAGCAAACTTCAATACTGAATAGAAAATAATCCCATCATGCAACAGCACAACATGCTGTTATCATAAAAATAAACAGGCTACAGTATATGTCTACATGTCAGACTAAGAAAACAGTCTGATGACGGACGTCTGTCTTCTTTTTATATTTTCCTGGGGAGGGGTCATCAAAATTAAGTTGAGAGGTTTTTCTGTGACAGGAAAGTTTTTGAGGACAAACTAACTGATGAGCATCTGATGCGACATTACACAGTATATATCTGTTACCATGGCAACAGCAGAGCATTTCCTGTCATGTAAAGGACTGACTGTTGCGAAACACTTTTTCTTCTTATCGAATATACGTGTTTGAGCTGCTTCCTGTAACTCTGTCAAACTGTTTCTCTCACTTAACCCCCTAAAATCCAGTTTCCTCTTTTCATCACTTAAAGATTGTTAAAATAATCAAACTCCACTCTGACAGCGTCGGACATATTGTCTATCATGTTGTTCATATTCACTCATGAGTGAATTCTTCAAAAAGGCTCCATGTTTTTATTGCTGCATCGTTCCATCAGATGGAAATAATCTACATTTCTGCTGCTGCATCATTTTAGACACATTTCCACAAAATTCAGAAAGCAGTTTGGGTATTTTTGAAAACTTTGGGATCTCATCTAGAATTTAAAATAAAGTTTAAACAAAGTCTGGCTGAACAGCATGAACTCGTACTGAGGACGATGATGAAGAAAAGGCTGATATCTCAAAATCTGGTGAAATAATTCCAGTGAACTGACGCTTTAACCTGCGGTTAGAGGCTTCAGTTCTGAGAAGCTGCTCATCACACACACACCAGTCTTTAAATAGCACAGTGGTTATATGATGTCACCACACAGGATTTCTGGGTATTGAAGTCATTCTGAGCTGCTGTGTTGCATTAACTCTATATGAACCAGTCTGTTGGTTAACTCTATATGAACCAGTCTGTTGGTTAACTCTATATGACCCAGTCTGTTGGTTAACTCTATATGAACCAGTCTGTTGGTTAACTCTACATGAACCAGTCTGTTGGTTAACTCTATATGAACCAGTCTGTTGGTTAACTCTATATGAACCAGTCTGTTGGTTAACTCTACATGAACCAGTCTGTTGGTTAACTCTATATGAACCAGTCTGTTGGTTAACTCTATATGAACCAGTCTGTTGGTTAACTCTACATGAACCAGTCTGTTGGTTAACTCTATATGAACCAGTCTGTTGGTTAACTCTATATGAACCAGTCTGTTGCACTAAAACATAATTCTGGCTTATTTTCATAGTTATGTTAATCATTTCTATCAGTAGTAACAACATCGTACTCAACAAGTTAATATCAGAGATCTGTGAACATGGTGACATCATTAAAAAGACGTCTGATAGGTCAGAAACACGAGCAGTCAGACGATCAGACAGGAAACAAACCAACATGTTAGTTTTCCTTTAACTCTGTATGAAGCGTCTGTTGAGCTTGTGTTCATGTGTTCATCTCATCTGCTGCTCTTCAGAGAAGAAGCAGAAAGTAGAAGCAGTGAGGTCGAGAAAAAAGGTTTTAAAGTTTCAGACTGACCAGGCAAAGAGAGACGTTTGTTTTTCCTTCATTTTTTGTCTTTTTATGAGGATTATTTTCACCCCAGAATAATTGAGACTACCTCATACTGCAGTAGCTCAGTTTTCTAGTTACTGAACATTTAACATGTTATTTTCATACATTAATTATAATTGTTTGTAGCATCGACTTCAACATCTGTGTGTTTTCAATGAGATGAGCTCTGAGCTGCTTCAAAGCCTCGCAGTGTTTGTTCAGTTCACAGCTCTGCAACAATATAAATATTAATTTTATGATTTTCTCTGCAGGACTCCAGGCTGAAGATAAACACCAACCAACAGGTAAAAAGAGAGAATATATCTCATCTGGTCTGGGAACGCCTCTGATCCCCCAGGTGGAGCTGGAGGATGTTACCCGCACCTCCATCAGTGCTGGACAATGAATCCACTTTGGTTTATGAACGAATACCCTCAAAACTAATAACTAACAAATTATGCTAATGTTAGCATTGAAAAGTGAAAATCTAGATTTTGGACGTCATCACTGCTCGCTGTAGAGCTGCACACTGCTAATTTCTATAAAATATATATCACATCTATAAAATGCAACGCATGGCATTGTGGGATTGTTTGCAGGAAGTAGTGTACATGACATGAACACAACTTTTTGTTCCATTGTGGATCATTTGAGGCTCTAAATATTGGATAAATTTACAGACAGAATTCACACACTGAAACAAAATGGAGGAGGGTAAATAGAGTGAACTTTGTAGTAAATAGTGAGTGATTTCAGACACAGTCTTAGTCTTGCTTCTATATCTGGTCTCTTGTCTATTCCCACAATCCTCTGTTTTCCTCCAGGTTCTCAGTGTGAAAGCACAGCCAAGGCTGACATCGTGCTGTTGGTCTGTGAATCCGAGAGCATCAACCCTGAAGACCATGAAAACATTAAGTCCTTTCTAACTCAAATAGTCAACAACTTCAACATCGGCCCTGACAAAGTCCAGATCGGTAATATTTTTACTACTACAACTATTCACACTACTGTTTCTGGTACTATTACTACTACTGCTTGTGTATAAAGTACTAAGAATACTAAAATCTTTACACCACATTGTGAAAATATTCAAATACAGGTGCAGGTCCCGAATTCAAAATTAGCAAAAAAGCAGTAAAATGGGACATGATAACCAGAGTATTCAAGGTTATGGCTGATGTGACAATAAAAGGACCATACCAGTGGTTTTACATGTTTAAGCTAAATAACTGCTGTCTGCATACAGCCTCCATTACTGCCAGTTATTTCCCAAAACATGCAGACATATTTTAGCTTTTGTATTAACTTGCAGAATTCTCAAAATGTTCAAAATGAAATGTTCAGGTGATACACCTACCTTAAAATTCAGTGCTTCATCTACAGAAACACACATTTATAACTCATAGTAATTATGATTCAGCTTGTAAAACAATCTTTTATCCAGACACTGATTTCCATGGTGGAGATATACTGTACATTCCTTCTGTGTAGGTCCGTGTTGGATCAGTTAGCAGGACAGATGTTCTGACTGAACAGACTCTGTGAAGCACACCGCATTTCTGAACAAAACATTCTAGCTAGGAGGGATGCACAACTTTGTCATGTTGGTTCATCCACAGCATCACTGCCTTGCTCCAACTCCTCCAACAATGGTGTCAATGTCCATTTCCTCCAGGAAGGAGACTCTAAAGTCATGTACCAGAGTCAGACAGTAGACTCAGGGGTTATTAGCCTGTTAGCCTGTTGGTCCTACTGGACTGAACTGCTGGAATGGTCCTTTAAGTCGTTTGGTCCCTCTATGCATATGCAGATTAGTAAAGACATCAGTGTGTGTGAGACATGTGATGTGTGTGTATGAGTGTTGGTGCAATGATGACAACAAGATAACAGTAATAACAGTAATAAACCAACATTTATCATTATTCTCATTGTTATTCTCATTATCATTTAAAATCAAAAACTGGGTCAGTGTGTCAGTTTCACACATTTCTGTGTTTTTACCGCAGGTCTGGTTCAGTACAATGAACGATCAAGAACCCAGTGGGACCTGAACACCCACCAGACCAAACAATCCCTGCTGGAGGCCATAGCCAACCTGCCACAGAGAGGAGGAGACTATGACTACTACACAAGTAATTTAACAGCAGGCTGTCTGATCCACACCAGCTTTACACTGTGAGGGACTGAGGCAGAGAAACTGTGTCTCTGCTAACAAATCTTCAGAACAGACTTCAGATAAAATTAGTAAAAAGTATTTTCATTTATAGTGATTCCAGAAATATTAAAGGAAAATTCTGGTTTATTTGAACCTGATATATTTCCCATAAATGTGGCCATTGTGGCTCTATGTGTGATGCTAACTTTGTTCTCTCAGCTCTGTTACATGATTCCTAACTGGACAGGATGTCCTAACCTGCTCCGTGCATCAGTGAACAGGCTAAGTACGGCAAGCCATACGGATCACAACGTCTAATTTGAAGTTCGCATTAATATGTCTAATTTATATGTATTAAGATGACAGAAAATTCCCCATTAACACGTCAATTTTGAACGTCTTAAGTTGTTTTGACCATTAAGGCTTCCGTTCTATTGGTGGACATCAACATAGCCGCTCCTTTTTGACGTAGGGACGGCGTAGGGCTGAATGTTTGCCTATGCTGTGGTCACGTGGACGTTTGGGCTACGTATCTGTAGGAGTGTTAATACTTTATTAATGAATTACCTCGTCATTAGGGCACCACCTCCTTTTTGGTTAGGATTTGTTAATGTCAGGAGGAAGCACTAACCCTTGTTCAGTTTAATCAATGAATCAGTCTCACAATCATAAGTTCTTGTTGCAAACAGTGACCTCTGTTTACTGCAGCTCAAAGAAACAACCAAACACTTTTAGGATAAATGAAGACATTTATTAATAGCTAAACGTCTTGATAAAGCATAGATAATATAATATATACAGATAATAGACAGAAAATAATTAATAAAAAGAAATTAAAATAAATAAATAAATAAATAGGGCCTAAGAATGATAAAAAAAATAATAATAAAGAAAATGATTCAGCAAGAGTGGCTCGAAGTGCGTGACTCGAGGCTTAACGTGTTATGCTGGGAAATGCTAAGGGAGAAGCTAATTCAACTTCTCTAAATAAATTATTTAATTTAACGTTATTCGACATCAACCCTTGATCACAAAGCCATGTTATGCCTTACTGTTGAGGTGTCTCATCGGGGTCAAGGGTTTAAGTTGCAGATTCAGGCTTTTGGTTGGCTTGTAGTAACTTAAGTTGAGTGTCAAACAAAGACTACGCTCAAGTCTTCAGCAGCGTCAACTTCAAAATAAAATACTGTACGTGTTTACTTCAAATTAAATTACTGTACGTGGAAATACGAGACTTAATGTTACTAATGAAACAAAACAAATTATTAATAAAAGGTTAAATACGGATATATTTGGTTTGGTTGAGTTTTTACATGCAAAAACTCACACTTCAACTGTTGCCTATTATTTCACATTACAGCTGTAAACACAGTCCTGTCATAATGTCCAAGCATTCATGATATTTCTGATTAATAACGGTCCTGTCAGCTTGTATCATATTTGTAAAACCATTCAAAAACAGTTAAGCAATTTACATGATTCATGATAAGTCAGTTCTTCTAATAACAAACATTAATCTTCATATTAACACTTCATTCTGTCTAAACATACAACCTTCATTAGTTCAACTTTCTCAAACTATCTACACATCTTAAACCATTTTCTGAAATAAAGTTTAAAACTATAGTGAAAGGAAATAAAGTTAGGCAACACTTATGTGATTAGATTACTTTCAGAAACATATTTAAATATAAGTTGACATAACTTACTTCATAATATAAAAGAATTCGACATGACTATTGTTTAACAGTAAAAGAAACTTTAAACTCAAATCCTTCAAATATTATTTTAGAAACTTCATTCTTTCGACCAAACTACTTATCTAATTTAACTACTAAAGTATAATTGTTTATGAAGTTCATGGATCACAAGTTAAACACTTAAAATACAAATACATAGTTATTAAACATTCATTGACTCTTCACATAAGGGAATTTAACTCTTGTCTATAGAGGAGCAGTATTGTCACCTGTTAGTATAAAGGGTGATACAATCTAAGTTTTATATCTCTTTAGTAGATAGCCATACACCTATGAAAGTTATACTATTCTTCTTGTATTTACATGACAAATAACATGATATAAGTTACATGATGATTAGACACTTAATTTACATGAATTTCAGGTTTGTCTTAGATTTTAAAGGGGGCTTCACGAAGTCCTCAGGAATGTGGATTAGTTTAGGGCTTTGTTGATAAGAGCCTGTCTTCCATCTATAAGGTGGGAGTTGTTTTCCTCCGGTCCAAGTGGCCTTTAGGGTCATTTCATGCTTTTAATTCGTGTCGTAATTCAACTTATCAAAATGGTTTCTAGGAGGTCTTCCTGAGTCTGTTGAGCGTCACTGATCGAACCCCCACTTAGAAGGTTACAAAGGTCAGTTCTGCAGGCCGAGGGTGTGCTCTTACAAACTTAGGAATCCAGAGAGTCTGTCTCTTATTTTCCTTAAGATAAATCAAAGATTAGTGAACAGAATTACAGAACAAGCAGTTGTCCTCTTACGTATCTATCACATGTCTTATACACAACTGTGATTTAGTATGTGGGAGGATCAACTGTGCAGACAGATGCATTTAGGGTTTAATGTTGTAGGTTGTAAATTAATGATGAATGGTCTCCTCTGCATCATTAATGATTGATTTTGAATTGATAAAATATTATGCTCAAACTTTATTTGCATATGTGGCGTATAGGATATTTATGTGTATTTGCCCACTTGCTTGTAGTTATGTGTTATTTTATATACAGTTCGCACTTTATCTTGTATCTTTACAGATACTCTCATTCAATTTAATGCGTTTCTGATTTGAGTAAAAGGCAGGAGAGCAAGTGTGGGCTGCGCTGCGTTCTTCAGTTACTCACTGAGAATATCAGTAAAGCCACTGAAGAGCAGCCAAATCACTGTTCGTTTTCATTTATTCTTTCAGGAGGGTAAATGTCACCTAAGCACCTTCAGATTTTATCAGTAATACATTTGTTTATATAGTTTGTGTTGTGCTTCCTTACATTGTTTGAGGGAACTGTGACGTTAGGTAACTGCATATGAGTGGACGCAACCATCACTAATGCTAACGTAGCTCCTCAGGGATTGAAGCTGTTATCTTTTGTTGGGCCTCAACCATGGGGTCAGACAAAGAAAGGCCTACATGTAAACTCTGAGGCCACGAGGCCGCTTCTTTCCTTTGTTCCCCTGAAACGAAGGAGCAGTGCCAAAATGCTGCTCACAGACTCCGTTTCCCCTGATGCTTTGCAAGTTTGCGAAACCAGCAGGAAGCCTCAGGAGGTGAATTGTGCACATGTGCTTCTGCCCCTTTTCTTCTGGAGCTTCTCCTGGACGAGAAGAAACTTCGACACGTGTTCACCCGAACACCACCACCAGATCCGTGAGAGACTGCTGTTGCAACCCAGCGCTCTCACTGAGCCTGCAGAGGGAAGAGAGGATTTTCTTCTTCCATGGAGACACAGATAACTTCTACGCCCCGCTGTCTACCGACTGATTCGACCATCCTGAGTTTCTTCCCCGCTGAGAAACCAGCTGCCGTTAGCCTCAAGGACACAAGGACCAGTACCACGCACCAGAGGACCCGCTGCTGGATCTCACTGACTGTCTCACACACACCGGTTCACTTTGGAGAGCGACACAAGTCAGAGGTTGTCTGTGTGTTTATAAGCTTAGTGCTCGTGATTTTGTTGTGTGTTTTAACGGACCGCCGAGTCCCGTTGTTTTGCTGCACTCTGAGGAGTATTTGAAGTTGCTTCCTGTTTAGTTTGTGTTCACCATGCTAGACTGTTTGTGTCGTCCCAATCAGGATTTCTGTGTTTGTGCCACCGCGAGTGAAAAGTTGTTTTGTCGGTTCACAACCAGACAGCGTGCGTACAGACTACCGTCCATACACGCTCTCTGTAGATAAAGCAACCGCTTCTCTCCTCTCACGGTCATGGGACCGAGAGTCGGTTTCCCTCCTTCTCTTTCCCTCTCTTTTTACTAACCAACCAATTCGTTTTAGCGTTTGAAACCAAAAACGGAAGTCACGTGATCTATTCCTTTATTGTTTCCAAAAGAAAAACCAGAAAACCAAATTCACCAGTTTTGGTTTTTGCAAATTCCTTTTTTTGTTTCACATCTGGGACAGACAGTAACGTGGTGGACAGACAGAAAGCGGAAGTGAAGTGTAAAAACATCAAAATAAAAGCCAAGAGGATAGAATGGCCATCCTATTAAAAATGTAAAACCCAACATTATGCAAGCACAGGATCTAATAAAATAAATAAATAGGCCCATATCCAAAAAAATGTGTCATGTATTATTTAGTTCGTAGCATGAATTAATAGCCTAATTAATTACATATGTGGAAACAGCCTGTCGTCCTTCCCAAACAGTGTTGTCTAAAGTGACAAGCAGAGGTTCCCACATGTTACCAGATTGTTGTGAACCATTTCACATACAGATGTCACTCATTTCAGTGCCACAACCACAGTGAAGGGGGTGAAATAATTTATCCAGGAGTAGCTGCAGTGCGCAACAATAACCACCAGGTGGCACGTGTGAGCAGTTCAGATGCAGTGACTGTGTGTCTCTCTGTAGGACAGATACAAACCATCCATGATACAAACTGGTGATGGCAAGCAGACGTGACCGGGAACAGAGAAACCCTGTGAAACTGAGAATTAGCAGCACTGTTATACTTTCTGACCTGTACAGTTTACTAATATATACAGTACTGTGCAAAAGTTATAGGCACTAAAAGTAAAGTGAGAATGCTTACAAAAATACTGCTATAAATTGTTTTAATTTATCAATTAACTTCTTACAAAGTTGAGTAAACAGCAGAAACTTAAATGAAATCAATATTTGCTGTGAGCAGCTTTGCCTTTAAAACAGCAGCAGTTCTCCTCAGTTCACTTTAAGAGTTTTTCATGGTAACTTGCAGGCAGGTTGTTGCAACCATACTGGAGAAAGAATGTTCTTCTGTGGATTTATTATTTAGGCCATCTCAGGTGCTTCTTCATGTAATCCCAGACTGACTCCATGATGTTGAGATCAGGGCTCTGTGGGGACCAAACCATCTGTTGCTGAAAATGGTTCTTTATGTCTCTAGCTGTATGCTCGGGGTCACTGTCATGTCATCAATACATTTGGGGCCGATCAGACGCCTCCCTGATGGTACTGCATAATGGATAAGAGTCTGAACATCTAGGATGCCTAAAACTTTTGCACAGTACTGTATATACTACTAACTGTATACTACTAACATCATGATATTTAAACCAACCATCTGTCAACACAGTTTAGACCACAATATATGAAACAGAAGAACAAAAAAAACAGTCATTTGTCGTTATTTAGTTTTAAGCCAAAATAATTAGTTCCATGTCCATTAACATTGAAAATCAAGTGGAACAAAGTGGAAAAAACGGTTCGTTTTTTTGTTTGGTGTAATTTCCATTTTCATTTTCATTTCTCCTTTCTGAATTGAAGAACACAGGTGATTGAAATGAGAGAGGATGAACTGGAAGTAAAATTAAACCGTCAAAATAAAAGTGAAATGTGTTAGAACTTTACTGTCAGGAGAACGAGGCACTTTGTGAATGAACTGGTTGCCTGTAGCTTCCACAGACGGTAGAAATATGGACGACGCGTCTCCACTGCTATGGAAAAGTGAAACCAAAATATCTCCTTTTCGGGAGCGGCCATCTCCCCGAGTTGGTTGATGCGAGAAGAACGAGACCACAGTCGAGTAATGTCTTTGTAGCAGCTGAATTTATTTATTGAAGATCTTCGGAGAACACTTCACAGGAAAAACCTGCATCTGGCAAAACGCCCTGCGTTCTGAGCTTTTGTCTGCGTGCCAGAGCATTTTATACCTTGCCTTCACCCCCTTTCTGGGTGTATCTCTTGTTTGGACCCCAATTGGCTCATTGTCTATCATTTCTCCTAAAAGGAGTTGTTTTCTTCCTTCACTTTTCACCCCAATTCACCACCCACGCTTAAGGTTATTTTTGTCTCCCGCATTCTGGTCTGACCTGGTTTTCTATACGTCTCTTAATTCACACTTCTAACCACATCCTTCGGTAGGCGCGCTTATGCACCTGCAGATACGCTTATGCGCACATTGAACTTTTGACTTCTACTTCTTGCTTATGCATCTGCAGACACAATACTCAGAACACAGTGAACTTCTGACTTCTACTTATTGTTGCATAACTCATCCTGTTTACAGCGACAGTGGCAAGCAAAGGACATGACCTTTCGATATCACTTATCAATTGAATAAGGCATATAAAACATACTCGATTAACATAAGTTTAATTCAGCATTGGGATTAATATGACAATGTGTGTTTCCCATTACCTCTCACAATTCCCCCTTTTGATCTCTACTAAAGAGATCACTCATCTGCCCCATAGGGTCCTTCCAAATCTTTCAGCCCCAAGGGACTCCCTTCAAGGAGTGGCATTTGGTATGGCGGCGGAGGGGGTGCCTTGCCTTCTATGGTGGAGGTGATGAGACGCACACAGAGTGAGCGAATACATGGTATACAACAACATCCACACGTAACCAAGATGGCCACGAACGTAGCCAACGACATCAGTACCGACAGTATCAGACCCTTCCACTGACTGAAAATTTACTGCATCCAACCTTCTAACGGGTTATCGATCCCTGAGTGCTTGTGCATGGTATCCGAGAGGGTTCGCAATCCTTCCAACGCTTTAGTTACTTTCCCATCTGGAGCAGTGTTATTAGGGATGAACGTGCAGCACATATCTCTGAACATAGAACAAACGACCCCTTTTTCTGCCAGGACCATGTCCAACGCCATACGATTTTGCACTGCCATTAATGAAGTTGGTGCCAATTGCTCAGCCAGACCTTCTACTCGCCTTCTTGTTGTTGGTCGGATGGTGAGTGACCTCTCCTCTTCGGGACGTAGGGGTAGACTGCCCTACACCTCCACGGAGCTTCCCAGGGGATTATTCTGCTCCTTTCTTGGAAAGCTCGGTCTCAGGACCAGCCGGTCCTGAGCTCTGGTTCAACAGGCCCCCCTGGACCTGTCTCGGCGACCTCCTGGGTTCCTCTGCTGCTGTGCACTGGCTCCAATGGAACCAGGTGTCTCCTTTACCCTGCAAGCGGACCATGTGGGATGTCCTCTCTTCCGTTTGATGACTCTCAACCGAACCCAGTCGGCTGTGGGCACCACCTCTGCTCTTTCTTGGCCCTGATTCTTCTGGAGGGCCTGGGTGGAGTATTCTGAAAGCAAAGCTTGGAGATCATTAAAGTAGGTCCTGGCGGGTATTATGTTCTCAGTTTCTGCTACTCCTATCATTCTTTCCCCAGGACCTGGAAACATCCTACCGGTCTGTAGCTCGAATGGTGTGTGCCCCGTACCCTGGTTAACTGATGCTCTGATGGACATTAAGGCTAGTGGCAGGGCATCAACCCAGTTGAGTTTTGTCTGATCATATATTTTGGCCAACCGTGTTTTTACAGTCTGATTCATTCGCTCTACCTTTCCCTGAGACTGGGGGTGTACCGAAAGCGTGTTTTAGACCCAGCAGTCTTTCTACCTTTTGTAGGTCTTGGTTTTTGAAGTGGGTCCCATTATCGGATCTTATCTTTTCGGGGAACCCATGTCTTGGTATGTACTGATTGATCAAGAATTTCACTACTGATTGGCTGTCCTCTCTTTTCGTAGGAATTGCCTCTGGCCAACCTGTATAAGCGTCCACACACATGAGTACATACCGATAGCCTTTGTGTGTTTCAATCATATCTGTATAGTCGATAATGATCTCTTTACCTGCCTGAGTAATCAGAGGGTACCTTCCTGCTTCTGGTTTAATGGTGGTTTTGGGGTTGTGTCTGCTACACACTTCGCATGTCTGTATCATTTCTTTTGCCATTTCTTTCATAAATGGGTGCCACCAATGTTTCAGATTTCTCATTATCTGAGCTACTCCTACATGACCTACCCCATGGGCTTCCTCTAGAGCGGTGCTTCTCATACCAGGGGGCAGAATTAACCTTCCATCAGTGTTTCTCCATACCCCATCTTTCTCTACCGCCCCCTTGCCTTCCACATGATTTTCTCTTGTGGCGAGGCTTGTTTCTGCATCTTGGAGACGTTTTCTAGACTCATGTCTAACCTTTCCTCATCTTCTGTTCTTACTAACATTGCCCTGTCAGTATATCCAGCGGCCTCTTTTGCAGCCCTGTCTGCTGCTGCATTTCCTCGTGCTACCTGGCTTCTACTGGTGTCATGGCCTTTGCACTTGATCACCGCCACCTGAGATGGTAACATTAAGGCTTCCGCTAATTCTTTCATCTCCTCTTCATGCTTTATTGGTTTGTTGGTGGCTGTCAGGAACCCTGCTTTCAGCCACTGTCCCAGTTCTACATGCACAGCTCCTGTTGCATATGCTGAATCAGTATAAATATTTACAATTTCTCCCTCTCCTGCTTTCAGAGCTTCGATTAGCGCCCTAATACCTGCTCTTTGTGCTGATTGTTGTCCTTGTAGCCTCCCTGCTACTCTCACCTGAAACACTCCTTCCTGCTCCTCCACTACAGCGTATGCTGCTTTGAGTCCCTCTTTTTCACCTCTGTAACAGCACCCATCTGTGTAGTAGTTCCTTCCCCCTTCTATGGCTTCTGCCTGCAGATCTGTTCTAGGTTTAAGTTCTACCCAGACCCTCTCTGTACACCTGTGTGGTTCTCCAGTCCCTATTCTGTCTGCCATATTGATGCCTTCATGTGTGTATGTAATGTTTGGAGCGTCGAGTATTTTGCTTAATTTTTGCTGGCGCAGTGATGTGAGGGTGAATGCTTGTGAATTGACGTAGGCTACTATGTCGTGTGTTGTCAGTACTTGTAAGCCGTGTCCCATCACTATGTGAGCTGTCTTTTGAATCAGTTTTGCCAACCTGGCCGCATATTGTGTACATGTGGGATGTCTTTGTTCCATGTTATCTAGCATGACACTGGCGTACATTAATACCTGTCTACCTCCCCCTTTTTTCTGGAACAGGACGCCGTTTACTACTTTCCCTGTTCCAGAAACATCCAAATGGAAGGGTGCAGTGTAATCTGGTGTCGCCAAGTCTGCTGCAGCTGCCAGAGACTGTTTGAGGTTGATGAACGCTTCTTCGGCCTCCAATGTCCAATTTATGGGAGCTGAGAGATTACGCATCCCAGCCTCTTTTATAGTGTTTCGCAAGGGCTGCGTAAGCCCTGTGTAATTTGGGATGTAATGTCTGCTGTATCCGGTCAGACCAAGGAACGACAGCATGTCTTTGACTGTACAAGGCTGTGGGTGTTGAAGTATGTTAGCACGATGCGAGGGTGACAGGCCTGCACCCTTTTGTGAGATAACTCGTCCTAAGAAGGAGACCTGTTTCCTGACCGCCTGTAATTTAGTTCTACTGACTTTGAACCCATGCTGTGCCAAATGAAGAAGCAATACACACGTGGCCTCCAAACAGGAGAGGGCGGTCGGTGCTGCTAACAGGAGGTCGTCTACGTACTGCATTTATTTGTGTGTGTTGTGTGTGTGTGTTGTGTGTGAGCCAGTCCGGTAAAAATAGAGCCTGTCATGTCACGCAGTGATGTCACTGCAGCAAATATCATGGGACATTTATACAAAACTAAAAACTTAAACTTTTATCTTGTGCAGTAAATGTTTTAGACAGGTCTGATGGAGGTCAGGATTTATCAGGAGGACGGCAGCTTTACTCCGTCGGGGTTCATTTCACAATAATGACCCGCTCGCTGTACATTATCCTGCTTATTACACGGCTGTTTCCTAAAGAGATCAATAATCTGATACAATGTATTGAGTTAAACTTGATTTATTGATTTAAAAATGATTTTATTGCTTAAATATCTATGAAAACTCTGTAGCCTTCTTTAGCGTTATAATTCACGTTAAACTGAACATTTCCATTGATGGTGAAGTGAGACATCTGAACGGGACTTATTTGGGAATATTGAGGTTGACGTTTCTGTCATTCATCGCTGTTTCCTTCTTGCTTTACAGTTGACACACCTGGAAACACAATTATGTGTGTGAACTTGTTGATGTTCAGAAGCTGATATACCAGCCATAGATGCACCACAGGCTTTTAAATTATTCCCAACATCATTTCACAGGATCTGTCAGGACAACAATGCACAACTATGGAAGCCAATAATTGCAATAATAATTTGAATTATATCAGCAACTGAATATCACATTTTGACATTTTATCACTACTGAATGCTTTAAAGTTGTTAAATATCACTGAATTTATTGCACTGAAAGCTTTGACTTTGAAAACCACCTTTCTGAATATATGAGGTCTGGATTCACTTTCAAGTTTCAATTTGATTTTAATCTAATATTCAAAAGCTTTATTCAAGTTGCTCGATTAGCTCAAATCACATCGAAAAACTCAATTCAAGTCAAAACTTGTAAAACTGGTTGCTCAGATACGCCTGGTGAGATTCAGATGCTACAATTCAGATCTGAACATGAGGGATGGATGGCACGTGAGTTCTCTATCTGGATATGAGAACCCTAAAATAAATATATACTGGAAATAAAGGTTTTGGAATAGCACAACTTAAAAGTGACTATTGAGAATTTCACAAAGTGAGAATTCAGAAAGATGGTTTTCAAAGTCAAATATTTCAGTGAAATAAATTCTGTGGTTTTTAAATTTCAACATCAAGTATTCAGCAGTGATTAAATGTCAAAACGTGGTTTTCAGTTGCTGATATATTTCCAATTATTATGACACACACTCTCTCTCTCACACACACACACACACACAGTGTGACTGAGGATTCTGGGAAAGAAAATGTGATGACAACACGTAACTGTGGTGATAACAGTGTGTAAGTCTCTATCATCCAGCTGTATAGTCATTAAACTGCTCAGTGTGTATCTTGGAAACTTGCAGACATGAACCATTTTATACTAAGTTTCTTCTTCTCTACAGGAACAGATGCTGAGCTGGATATAGATCTCTGTGCAGTTCACCATAATGCTGCTACAGGCCGATAGTTTCTGTGTTTACTTTCATTCAGACTCACAAACAAACTTTTGAAGAGATTCGTGTCAAAATCATATTTATGTGGAAAGCTGTAGGAGTCTCAGCAGCTCGCTCTGATGTTCATCATTGTGTGTAATAAACGTCTTTTACTGAATCCCTTGAATCTCTATAACAGAGCTGAGAGAACAAAGTTAGCCTGACACATAGAGACACAATGGCCACATCTATGGGAAATACATCAGGTTGAAATGAACCAGAATGTTCCTTTAATAATAATGTTATTGTAATAGTCTTATGATTATTAATATTGTGATATAACATTATTGTATAGTATCATGGTATAATGTTATATATCAAAGACTGCTGATGCTGTTATAGTGATAGTGATTATAATAATTATAATAATACAAATAAAAGTAGAATTTGAAGCTCTGTGATTGGATGTTTCTGACTGAAATGCATCTTGGGAGTCGTAGTTAACTTTTCTCTTTCAGTTTTTATGTCTACAGGCTTCTAGCTTTGACTTTTTATCAAAGAACCAGATATTTTGTTACACAGGTGTTGAAGTGCTGCAGCTGTCAGTCACCTAACAGTCTATGAACAAAGTAACGGGACCTTTATGTCTGGAACAAGCAACACATGAAATAAAGTCTCTGTATCTTTTAAAGCCTCTTTATTTCTGTCATACAGGAGAAGCTCTGAACTACATCCAATATGAGTTCTTTCAACCCGATGAGGGAACGCGTTCAGACTCCCAAAAAATTCTCATCCTGATTACTGATGGAGAGTCTGAGGACGACGTATCCCTCCCCTCACAGCACCTGAGAGACGACGGCATTGAGATCTACACTATTGGTGATTGACTTTCTCTCTGCAACTCTGAAACTACATTATTTTACCATGAAAGAATAACGTGACATTAATATGAATTAAACATGATATTTTGCTACAATGAAAACGTTAGTTAGCAAGACTCTTAAGATGATGTGTATGACTACATTTATAGTTTATATCATTTAATGTCTCACATTATTAAATCAAGTCTTTTAATAGTGGGCTGAAATGAATTAAACCAATCTGCTGCTCACAAGGAAGAAAGTAAATCTAAATATGTGGTGTGCTTTGGTAGTGATAATGAAGGACATATGATTTCTGTTTAATGGGATTAAAAATGCACAACCATCAGCATGTTCTGTCAATTCAGGTTTAATTAAGGAGCAGGAAGCAGCAGGAAACAATAATTTTATTACTTTTCCAACCAAATTGTTTTCTTTTCTTATTTTAAGTTTTTATGGTTCAGTTTTAACATTTTTCTCTCAGGTGTAAAGAATGTAAACGAGGCTCAGCTGAGGACCATCGCCTCAGATCCTGATGAAATTCACATGTTCAGTGTCATCGACCCCTCGTTCCTCCTGGACATCGTTGCCAACCTCAACATCAACCTCTGTAACAGTGCCAACAGCTTAGGTAGGCAAAGAGTCTGTTATCATCAAACAGTGATACATGTTAACACCACACTGATCTGCTGGTGTCAGAATTAATCTTTAGATATCAAGTTTTAAAAGCTGTTTTGGATTCTTACAGTTAGATATAAAGTTATCTTACTGCTGGTTAGTTCTTTATTTTAATCTATCAAAATATTGTCAGACTCAGGTATGATAACAGAGAAAAGATCAGAAAATTCATCTATAAAACCAACAATGTATATTTATTATGAAGCTTTATTTATTCAGGAATCTCATTGAGATTATGGGGGTGAAATCCAGTGTTTTTATAAAGCCTTTAGAAAGCCAGCCAGGGAGAACTTGTTGACACGTATTCACATAGTTGTTAATAATCCACAACTCCACAGAAGGGCAGAGATCCGTTCATTCATCTTTTGACCATCCAAAAGAAATCCGACTGAGCTTCTCTCAAACGGAGAACTTGGTAATATCCAACCTGTTGTTCTGTTACATTAACACAGTTCATACGTTTACACGGTCAAAAACCTAATTAGTTCAACTCTTAACTTTCTTCTGACTTTCTTCTAACGTAAGTGTCGTTTCTTAAAGCAAGCGTGAACTTTTCAACCTTCTGCCCATGTGCAGTAACCACGTCTCAATATGAGCTCACTATTCAAACAATTTACTCATTTCAATAAACAAACATAATTCATGAGATAATAAATATATTCTCTTCCTTGCAATAACATGAAATATAACAAAACTCAATTCTACTTACAGTCAATTATGGCTCTTACAGACATCTGAGTCTGTTTTGCAAGAGAGACCTGAGAACAGGTTACATATACACAGGATCACAATACGACAGTTCATTCACATCACAGTCACAAAATAATCATCACACATACTGACAGAGACACGACTTAAAACAGTCACAAATATGATGAAGAATAGCAGCTAGTAAAACTAAAAGTTTCTCTAACTTTAACTGGGCGCTCACACCAAGAGATTGATGAGCAGCAGCAGGGGGCACTCTGGTCGCCGGCTGCTCACTGCAGCCCTCTAGCGGTCATCGGCAGGGGGCGCTCTGGTCGCCGGCTGCTCACTGCAGCCCTCTAGCGGTCATCGGCAGGGGGCGCTCTGGTCGCCGGCTGCTCACTGCAGCCCTCTAGCGGTCATCGGCAGGGGGCGCTCTGGTTGCCGGCTGCTCACTGCAGCCCTCTAGCAGTCATCGGCAGGGGGCGCTCTGGTTGCCGGCTGCTCACTGCAGCCCTCTAGCAGTCCAACTGGAGCACCGAGCCCCGGTTAGTTATTCAGGTTAAAGTGGGAAGAAGCAGCAGGTCTGTCGGGCAGCTGAGTGAAGTGGAACACCGGGACCATCAGGGTGAAACAGTCCAGGAGGAGCTGCTGTGTTCGGCTGCACAGATAGGAAACACCTCGGCTGACAGGATGTACCACTCTGTTTGAAAAAACTTTCTCTTCTTCTTCTTTTTGGTTTATAACAGCAGTTGACAACCAGCGTATTAGGTGCATTACTGCCACCCTCTGCTTCAGACTGTGGACCAAAGATTAAATCCTGCACATTAATCCTGTCTGTCTAATAAACTCAACGAAAACTACTGCTGCTCCCACCTGGCAGGTTCATTAATGCTTTAATTTTTTAAATGCGGAGCTCCTGAACTCCAGTCTTCCTTGGTTCTTCCTTCATATATCGTCTTCTTGATCATACTTAGTAGAACCTATGATTGCATATGTAATAGCCAGGTGGAAAAAATGTGTATATATAATATCTGATATTGGTAAAATATCGAATATTGTACATCCCTAAAACACATATATAGCAGGATGTTTACAGCCGTCTGTGCAGATTACGCTTCACTAAATGCAACAGAAATAGACTTGAAGTGTAAAAAAAGACAGGGGGTCTACATGTCACACTACAAGAGAAAGCAGGAGTTGTAGTAGTTCTGAGTTACAATATACTGTATGTATATGGTATTTAATCATTCACATTAACAGTGTAAACAGACCAGTTTGCTGCTCTCTGTCAGCTCAGTGTCAACATGATGATCAGATGTACTGACTTCAGACTAGTGATCAGTTTCTTTAGGATTTTATCAATACTACTACTCTTATTGATACTCCTTATCAGTCCAATTCTTTATTGATACTGCTTGAAACAAGCAGAACCAAAACCAGATTTTACCGTCCAATAATCTCACTCCTTGTTTTCTTTAAGTACCGATAAAAGAACTGACCTTAAAAATATCTCAGGTTTTTAACTGTTTAATACTGGATCCAATTCAGAACCAGGTTTCAGGGGGCATCCCTACCTCAGACCAGCGTTAACAATTACAGTTCACTGTAGTCTGAGCTGGGGTCTGATAGCATGAGCTGCTACTGCTGAAAGCAATAATCTGAGGAAAACAGGAGGAGTCTAATTCAGATAAGCTGTAGCTTCATCCATTATTCTACTGTGAACAGAGTTATGAGGGGGCGTGACTACCTTATAACAGAGAGACGCCTCCTTTTAAAGTTGTACATATTTATTTCTGGTATCATGCATTGCTGTCCACCACAGTGTCGTTCTTCATGAAAGTAAAGAATGACGAAAGTATCAGTTCTTACTTTCTTCTTACTATCTCTCAAGCTGCAGCTTTTATTTGGCTTCATTTCTGTTCTAATGAAACTCACTTTATTCTTTTACTGATGACTCTCTTGTTTCTGTTCAGAGTCTGTCAGGTTGGTGGGAGGAGCCAGTCGCTGTGCAGGTATACTGGAGGTGAAACAGGGAGAGTGGAGACCAGTGAGTTACTATGGCTGGACCCTGAGGGAAGTAACTGTAGCCTGCAAAGATCTGGACTGTGGCTCTGCTGTTTCAACAGGAAGGAGAGATGAATACTCATACAGATCTGTATGGTGGATCAGTTCTGACTGTGTTCATTCTGGATCTGCACTGAGGGACTGTGCATTATCAGATTCCTCTTCCTCCATCATGAAGCTCACCTGCTCAGGTAAGTCCATCAGTGACATCGTCTATGACAGTAATATTTTCCTTCCTCTGTCACAGTGATAGTCAGTGGCAGTAGCGGACTGTGGGGTCTTGCACACACACAAACACACACACACTCCCTCTCTCCATTCACTAGAAAGTGAATGGAGAGAGGGAGCGCTAGTAACGTTAGTGAGGAAGCTGATGAATCAGATCAATAAAACGTTATTTTCTGATTGTTTCACAACGGTTACTTTCCAAAGCACAAACACACCTGCATCCTTGCACACCTCCTCAACCCTGCAGCTGTACACCGCACCGCCTGATGTGGTCTGAATACGGGCTAAACAACAGCGTCAGCTCCCGGTCCCGCCATGTAGGCTGTCACACAGAACAGCGAGGCGGATTACAGGCGCAGTATTCCTGCTTTGAATTGGCTGTGTAAAAGGGGCTGAAGTGCACTCATCACCAACAACTAACATGTAAACAATATAAAAACTACGTCATTAAGAATAAGTCCATTACAAAATCACCTTCTGACACCTGTTAACAAATGTACTCAAAGCACCGGCTCAACAAGCTGAAACTATGCTAACCTCGTTATTCCGCCCACACATGCATTAGCTAAACTGCCAACCCGGTCTTCCGATGGTAAACGTTCACTCATGTTGCTCAACAAAAAGACAATAAAGGAAAGATTTTCTGAAAGATAGAAATTAGGCCATATTTCTCACAGCAGCAAAGTCCAGCATTACCAACAACAATCTTAATCACCTCTATAGATAATTAATACAGCAGGACTCACCAGTCACTGGAAAACAAAATCCATCCTCCGTTCCTTTCTGCAATGCCTGCCTGCGTGAGTCCTGCGTGAGGTCTGCGTGAGTCCTGCGTGAGTCCTGCGTGAGGCCTGCGTGAGGTTTGCGTGAGTCCTGCGTGAGGTTTGCGTGAGTCCAGCGTGAGTCCTGCGTGAGTCCTGCGTGAGGTTTGCGTGAGTCCTGCGTGAGTCCAGCGTGAGTCCAGCATGAGTCCTGCGTGAGTCCTGCGTGAGTCCAGCGTGAGTCCAGCATGAGTCCAGCGTGAGTCCTGCGTGAGGCCTGCGTGCCCCAAACGAAGAAATACCTGCGCTTATTAGTTGATATGATGACATCAGCTGGTTAATGTTGATTGGTTAATTTTGTTGCCACACTGTATTTATGCCATGTATGTTTTCTATGAGTGGAGCCGTATGGAGAAGCACAGGCAGACACATCCAGTTCTAGCTCCAAATACTGGGTTTATGGTTATGATAGTAACTGAAATCAAACAAAATCATTTAAAAAAATCACATGAATCATTTTAATAATTAATTAAAATTGTTTTAACAATAACATTATAATTACTAATTTGTAATATTTTATGAACTAATAATGACACCTCTCATAAATGGTCGGGCCTGCAGAGAAGGTCCTGAAGGTCCTGACGGACCTCCTCTGGTCGCTGGTTTCCATTGGACTGAACTGTAAACTTATCCAGGACGACGGCATCCTAAAGGGTAGAGAAGTTAGCTTGTCATTGCTTCAAACTGAGACAATCTGCAGCTTTAAGCAACCTGCTGTGGTTCACTCACACACCCTGCAGTTCTCCTGAGCAGCTCAGTCACATCCACCTTACAAGCAACAACTACATTACTAATTAATATACTTGTTGCTTGCTGCCTAAACAAACAAGCAACTGTTTGCTAACAAGTTCAATATATCAAGTTAAAAGCTGATGATATGTCAGTGTTGTGTTCACTACTTGTTTCTGATGGAAACTATTGTGCGTGCAGTGTTGTATGAATGTCTTATTAACATGTTGATCAGCTGTTTTCTGTCTGATCTGAAGGCAGCTGAGGATGTTAATCTGTTTCCTCCTCTGCTCTCTGACTCCTCTGTATTACACATGAATGTAGGAGTTCTCTGTGTTGTGTGATCACCTCTCACTGATCAACGTTCAATTATTTGAACCAAAGCCGTTTCTACTCAAACCAAATCTGCATCATATTCCATCTGCATATATATGACAACAAATTCTACTTTTTACTCATAAAAAACTTCATTTAAGGAATTTAGCTGCATTAACATCAAAAAGTGACACCAGCAAGATCAAGTCTGATCCCAAATCAGACAACTACAGTATTATTTTTAGGGCCTAATGAAACTAAAGGTGCAAATGAACTACAACGAAATAACAAATTATACACAATTAT
The DNA here is from genome assembly GCF_963924715.1 of Thunnus thynnus. Lineage (NCBI taxonomy): Eukaryota > Metazoa > Chordata > Actinopteri > Scombriformes > Scombridae > Thunnus > Thunnus thynnus. Next base: position 1,183,909 of record NC_089536.1, on the reverse strand, counting down.
CACTATGAAGATTAAAACAGAAGACTTTCAGTTATCATCATCATCATCACTGAAGGATAAGTCCTTTTGCAAACCATAGTGACAGTGCATAAAATATGTGTGTAAACGTTGTCCTTGATCTAGTGATGTCACTGTCAGACTGTCAGACTTGACCGACTCAGCCATCAACGTCAGTACGTCAACATGTGAGAATCTGATGATGACTGTGAAACTGGTTTGTTGTGAGCAGGGCTGTAGTGGTAAAAAAAGCTTGAGTAAACCCTACCTTACCTCAGCCACACCGTCTATATGCTCCTTAATATAGATCCATGTTTGTAATATAACTAAACAACTCAACTGACTTAAGAGGAACTCATTTCCTCAAACTTAAAGCCAAATCAAGACAACAGTTTGACTTCTAGATGAATCAGCATTTAGTGTTTATAACAGAAACTATCTGTCAGTTTTAGTGCTGTGTTTCCAACAGTTACTGAGGTCACTGACCTTTTAACAGCTGTAGAAATCATCATGTTAATAGAGTTGTTGTGTAGTGTTAGTGCCTGTATTCAAAGATCTGTTAGTCCTTTTATAGCAGGTTTTAATCTTGTGCTTTGACTTTTGTTTGTTAGGATGTCCTTTAGTTTACATTTGGATAACAGTTTGTGCTTTTAAAGATATTTTCAGAACAGTAATTCATCTACATACAGGTGGAAGTTAGACTTTACCAGTTTGTTCTGCCTCCTGCTTTAATGTGTTCATGTGTCTCCATCACCTGACGTCTGGGCTGCTTCTATGTGTTTCTCTTTCCCACAATGCTCCCACAAGATGGAGCCTGAGTAAGACAAGTTCAATCCTACAAATAGCTTGAAATATTTTCTGTAAATAAAGACTTGAGTCAGGTATGAATGTGCTCTCTCTCTTTATCAGTTCTTACTTTCATATTCTAAAAAGTTTTATTGGTATGAATGTTGCAGGTAAATATTCCCCGAACTAATGATGGTTCTCTCTCTCCAGACTCTGTCAGGCTGGTGAATGGGACTAGTCTGTGTTCAGGCAGACTGGAGGTGAAGTCTGAGCAGTCGTGGTCCTCAGTGTGTGAAGCTGACTTTGACCAGCAGGATGCAGAGGTGGTCTGTAGGGAGCTCGGCTGTGGGGCTCCTTCAGTCCTCCAGGGGGCGCTCTATGGAGAAGTGGAGGCTCCGATGTGGACCAAAGAGTTCCAGTGTGGAGGCCATGAGTCTGCTCTCCTGGACTGTGGAAGATCAGACTCAGCTAGAAGCACCTGCTCACCTGGCAAAGCTGTTGGACTCACCTGCTCAGGTAGAAGAGGAGCTGCAGCTTTGATTTGGCTTCATTTCTGTTCTAATGAAACTCACTTTATTCTTTTACTGATGACCCTCTTGTTTCTGTTCAGAGCCTGTCAGGTTGGTGGGAGGAGCCAGTCGCTGTGCAGGTACACTGGAGGTGAAACGGGGAGAGTGGAGACCAGTGAAGTACTCTGACTGGAACCTGCGTGACTACAGCTGGAGCCTGAAGGAAGCAGCTGTCGTTTGCAGAGATCTGGATTGTGGCTCTGCTGTTTCAACAGGAAGCACAAATGAAGCCTCAGATAGATCTGTATGGTGGATCAGATCTGACTGTGTTCATTCTGGATCACCACTGAGGGAATGTGCATTATCATCATCATCTTCCTCTTCCTCCATCGTGGAGCTCACCTGCTCAGGTAAGTCCATCAGTGACATCATCTATGACAGTAATATTTTCGCAGTAGCGGACTGTGGGGTCTTGCACTGGGCCTTCACTGGTCACACACACACACACACACACCTCTTCTATACAGAGAAATGCATTATAGCCATAAAGCCGCCTCCGTGTGAGCTTTTCATAGCGTAGCGGCGTTCTGGATTCAGAGGCGTGACGGAGATCAGACTGATCAGAGCTGTAAACTCTGCCATAAGCAAGTAAAGAGACGTTACTAGGACGAGGGGAGGACATTTCTCTTTGTTTGACAACGTTAAAAGTTAAGTTAGACTTTTCTGTCGGCTTCCCGACTCATTTTAAAAAAGACGAGAGAGAGAGAGAGAGAGAGAGAGAGAGAGAGAGCAGCTGTGATTGAGTGAGCTAGAGAGTGAATGGAGAGAGGGAGCGCTAGTAACGTTAGTGAGGAAGCTGATGAATCAGATCATTAAAACGTTATTTTCTGATTGTTTCACAACGGTTACTTTCCAAAGCACAAACACACCTGCATCCCCACACGTGTTTGCATTTAAAGTGCTATATAAATAAAATAAACTTGAAACTAAAATTCAGAAAAAGCTTTATTGGTATGAATGTTGCAGGTAAATATTCCCCAAACTAATGATGGTTCTCTCTCTCCAGACTCTGTCAGGCTGGTGAATGGGACTAGTCTGTGTTCAGGCAGACTGGAGGTGAAGTCTGAGCAGTCGTGGTCCTCAGTGTGTGAAGCTGACTTTGACCAGCAGGATGCAGAGGTGGTCTGTAGGGAGCTCGGCTGTGGGGCTCCTTCAGTCCTCCAGGGGGCGCTCTATGGAGAAGTGGAGGCTCCAATGTGGACCAAAGAGTTCCAGTGTGGAGGCCATGAGTCTGCTCTCCTGGACTGTGGAAGATCAGACTCAGCTAGAAGCACCTGCTCACCTGGCAAAGCTGTTGGACTCACCTGCTCAGGTAGAAGAGGAGCTGCAGCTTTGATTTGGCTTCATTTCTGTTCTAATGAAACTCACTTTATTCTTTTACTGATGACTCTCTTGTTTCTGTTCAGAGCCTGTCAGGTTGGTGGGAGGAGCCAGTCGCTGTGCAGGTACACTGGAGGTGAAACAGGGAGAGTGGAGACCAGTGAGTTACTCTTACTGGAGCCTGAAGGAAGCAGCTGCAGCCTGCAGAGATCTGGACTGTGGCTCTGCTGTTTCAACAGGAAGCACAAATGAAGCCTCAGACAGATCTGTATGGTGGATCAATCCTGACTGTGTTCATTCTGGATCTGCACTGAGGGACTGTGCATCATCATCTTCCTCTTCCTCCATCGTGGAGCTCACCTGCTCAGGTAAGTCCATCAGTGACATCATCTATGACAGTAATATTTTCGCAGTAGCGGACTGTGGGGTCTTGCACTGGGCCTTCACTGGTCACACACACACACACCTCTTTATACAGAGAAATGCATTATAGCCATAAAGACGCCTTTGCCTTTACTTTTTTACAGTGAGTCGGCATAAAGCCGCCTCCATGTGAGCTTTTATTAGCGTAGCGTCGTTCTGGATTCAGAGGCGTGACGGAGATCAGACTGATCAGAGCTGTAAACTCTCCCATAAGCAAGTAAAGAGACGTTACTAGGACGAGGGGAGGACATTTCTCTTTGTTTGACAACGTTAAAAGTTAAGTTAGACTTTTCTGTCGGCTTCCTGACTCATTTTAAAAAAGACGAGAGAGAGAGAGAGAGAGAGAGAGAGAGAGAGAGAGAGAGAGAGAGAGAGAGCAGCTGTGGTCGAGTGAGCTAGAGAGTGAATGGAGAGAGGTAGCGCTAGTAACGTTAGTGAGGAAGCTGATGAATCAGATCATTAAAATGTTATTTTCTGATTGTTTCACAGACGAAGAAATACCTGCGCTCATTGGTTGATATGATGACATCACCTGGGGCCTGCTAGCAGGCCCTGGGAGTGTCCCAGTCACCACAGTGCTTCTATGTGTTTCTCTTTCCTCCTTCAACTGTTTCTTTACATGTTGAATCAGTTTCACCTTCTTCCTTCTTCTATCAGTTCTTTACTTTCTCCTTGTTTTTCTTTCAACACCATTAACGTTCCATCCTGTGATTCTTCCTCACTTCTGTCTCGTCTCTCCTGATTCCTTCACTCAGTCTGGAAATGTAAAAAGCTTCCTCTTAAGAGTCTGACAGAGCATGAAGCAGAACTTTAACTTGTACGGTGTTAATTACAGTAATTGTGGACAAACGACACACAGTGTGAATACATCAGCAGTCAAGCTATCAAACTATCAGCTACATTAACATTACTGTAATGTAAAGCAGCAGCAGATAAACTGGACGCTTAAACAACACTAATGTCAATTTATAAAACTTCTGCGTCACTGAAGAGTTTTTCTAGCTACTTACTTTGTTGTCTTTTGTCTGACAGATTATTATTTGATGCTGCACATGTCAGTTAATGTCATATATGATCCTCTGAACTCTGTTTCATTCGTTTCTCTCATGAAAGCGGCTCCAGTCTGCCTGCTAGCTTCAGCACAGAGGGTTCGTTTGTTTTAACACCAGCACAGCAGGAGTGGGTGGTGGTTTGTTGGTTCGTGTTAACAGTAACAGACGTCTCCGTGTCTCATAAAAGGACACAATGTTCCAACAGAAAATAAAACAAGCGCTCCTAGAAGCTCCAACAGAAACTGTGGTAGGAAGCCAGTCTGAGCTAACAGCTGTAAAGTGATGGAAAGTTTGCTTAAACACTGTTTCAGAATTTGAGAGGTGGGTAAACGGCGTTTACGTGCGTTTAGCCTCCACTACAGCCCTGCTTGTAAGACAAAGAGCTCTCGGATTAAAAACTCCTTTTTGATCTATACATACATTTTATTTTAGCCATTTGTGTTTTGGATCGACACAAAGGGAAGTTTGGTTGCCAAAAGTGTTCATTTATATTTGAGGAGAGAAGAAATACGTTGGTGCAACGGGGCCCTCTAGTGGTCACAGGGTCGTACACACATGAGTAGTCTGTGTGTAGCAAGAAAAGGCCTTCATTTGAACAAAGAAATGAGGAGAAAATAACATTCAGCTTCTCACAGAGGAAGAAGGATTCATCATCTCTCTGTGTTTACAGACCTGCTGGTTCAGCCAATCATCTTTGTGTCTTCTACCATGGACGGGGTCTCCGAGGTCCAGCAGCAGGGGTTTCAGGTGCGTCAGGGCTCCAACTTCACCATCAGCTGCTCCGTCCAGCCTCAGTACCCAGGAGGCTCCTTCCAGCTCACCTTCACCTCCTCCAACACAGCACACAACTACACCCAGCCAGCTGTCAATCACTCCGCTGACTTCCTGTTTCCTGCTGCAGACCCCGCCCATCAAGGAAGCTACAGCTGTGTTTATGGCATCTATGTTTTTGCTCATAACTTCTCCTCTAAGAGCCATCTGCTGTCTCTCACTGTCACAGGTAAGCTGAAGCAGAGTGTGAAGCTCAGTGGAACTGAGACGTCACACTGACTTTGTTTCCATGTTTGTAAAACATGATAAAAAGTCATCAGGCAGCAGGACCGACCCAGCGACCTACAGAGAGCTGAGGCAGAATCTGATGAAGGAACTGTAAACTGTTTCCTTCCCGGCTTCTTTAATGTTATTGAACCATAACAACTGTGTTGTAGTGAAAAGTAAAAGACAGCAAACGAGTCAGTGAAGCCAGATAAGCACTATAATGATAATAAACAGGACTTTACATGATGAGCTGAATGTCATCAGGAGAACTCAGAGCTTCACCAGGATCACATTTGATTTAACTGCATGTAAAGATGTTGATTGTTGCCTAAACAAATAAGCAACTGTTTGCTAACAAGTTCAATATATCAAGTTAAAAGCTGATGATATGTCAGTGTTGTGTTCACTACTTGTTTCTGATGGAAACTATTGTGCCTGCAGTGTTGTATGAATGTCTTATTAACATGTTGATCAGCTGTTTTCTGTCTGATCTGAAGGCAGCTGAGGATGTTAATCTGTTTCCTCCTCTGCTCTCTGACTCCTCTGTATTACACATGAATGTAGGAGTTCTCTGTGTTGTGTGATCACCTCTCACTGATCAACGTTCATTTATTTGAACAAAGAAATGAGGAGAAAACAACATTCAGCTTCTCACAGAGGAAGAAGGATTCATCATCTCTCTGTGTTTACAGACCTGCTGGTTCAGCCAATCATCTCTGTGTCTTCTACCATGGACGGGGTCTCCGAGGCCCAGCAGCAGGGGTTTCAGGTGCGCCGGGGCTCCAACTTCACCATCAGCTGCTCCGTCCAGCCTCAGTACCCAGGAGGCTCCTTCCAGCTCACCTTCACCTCCTCCAACACAACATACAGCTACACCCAGCCAGCTGTCAATCACTCTGCTGACTTCCTGTTTCCTGCTGCAGACCCCGCCCACAAAGGAAACTACAGCTGTGTTTATGGCGTCTATGTTTTTGCTCATAACTTCTTCTCTGAGAGCCGTCTGCTGTCTCTCACTGTCACAGGTAAGCTGAAGCAGAGTGTGAAGCTCAGTGGAACTGAGACGTCACACTGACTTTGTTTCCATGTTTGTAAAACATGATAAAAAGTCATCAGGCAGCAGGACCGACCCAGCGACCTACAGAGAGCTGAGGCAGAATCTGATGAAGGAACTGTAAACTGTTTCCTTCCCGGCTTCTTTAATGTTATTGAACCATAACAACTGTGTTGTAGTGAAAAGTAAAAGACAGCAAACGAGTCAGTGAAGCCAGATAAGCACTATAATGATAATAAACAGGACTTTACATGATGAGCTGAATGTCATCAGGAGAACTCAGAGCTTCACCAGGATCACATTTGATTTAACTGCATGTAAAGATGTTGATTGTTAACAATCAGTTGAATCATTTCAACCAGACAGGAGCTTTAAGGAGACAATCAGCAGACTTTCATTCATTCTTTCAAACCAGCTGTAAACACGAGTTGTTTTTGTCCAACATCATCAGCATACAGAGGAGATCAGATGAACTTATAATCAACAAGCTGCTTCACACTTCAGTGATTTTAGGAGATTTAACGTCACTAAAGTTTCTGTTTGATGGGAGCTGTTGTTCTCATGATGTCATGTGATCTAATGTGATGACTGAATGTGTCTCGTCAGATCCAACAGTTCATATCATCAGACCAGTCGTCCTGCTGGTGACTCTGCCGTTGTTCATCACTGTCATCGTTTTCATCCCGAAGGTACTGAAGGTACTGAACACATGTTTGTTGTTTAGAGGACTGGTTGAAATGAAGCACTCAGCCTGTTTATATTGAACTGAAGAGAGGAGTGATGCAGTAACTTAGATCTGTGTTGTCATGTCTCTCCAGGCCAGCAGGGGGCAGAAGTCAGGCCTACAGGAGAACATTGAGCTGGATTCTTATAACCTCGGTGTTTCCAGAGCTGAAGGAGAGCCGGCTGAAGAGGAAGGAGCTCAGGGAGCAGAGTAGGACCTCCAAGGAGCCACACAAACCACTGAAGAAGAAAATCATCTTTGGTTTCATCTCTCCTCTCAGTCTCAGCCAGGTTTTTGCAGCCCAGTACAGCGAGGAACCAGCACCAACGCTCAGTGCCACAACAGGAAGTAGTGAGACCTTTATTAAGACCAGTAGAAGAAGAGCAGAGAGATCTGATTGGACCATTTGTAACATAATTATCTGTATATAGTTATATTTTATCATTATTAACTTCTCTCATATGAACAGCTGTAACTTTTTTTACTTAAAGATTTTTATGAATCCAGAGTTTTATGGTCTCATCTGGATAAATGTTGAGTCAACAAATCATTTAAAAATCCATCCAGTTGTTTGATGAGTTTATATCTTTTTTCTTCACTGTCTTTTATATACTATATACTACTTACTCAGGTGAAATGTGTTATTGCTTCTTTTAAGAATATTTGCTTTTTGAGTTAAATTTAATAAAAGAAAAAGTTATTGAGTGAAATCAAATGTTTTATCTTTGTTTTGCTGTTTTTAAGAAAAAAATCTGATGTTTGACAGAATTTAAAGCACATGTGTTTCTGCTGAATGTTCACTCATTTATTGTATGTGACAGTTTCATGCTAATAAATCTGTTTCTAGTGTATCAATAACACTTTTACACTTTGTTTTATTTTGAATGTCAGACCCCCAAATATAATTAGCATTTTCTTGATATTCTGGTCAGTTTAGTGCACCTCTCCCTCTCTACACTGAAAATCAAATTATACAATTATTGTTTGATTTGTGACAATAAAAGAAAAAGACAGAAACAAAGTGTTAAAACTGCACTTATAAGGACACAATCAGATGTGTTCATGTCTAACTGTTGGTGCTGCAGTTTGACTTCCAGCTCAGCTGATACAAGACCTGATACCTCATGTGATAGAAGTGGTGGAAGAAGTACTCAGATCCTTTCACTCCATTACAAGTAAAACTCCCGCATGAAAAATCCTACTACAGTAAAAGTACATAAGTATTATGAGCTTGATGTAGTTAAAGTATTGCAGTAAAAGTACATAAGTATTATGAGCTTGATGTAGTTAAAGTATTGCAGTAAAAGTACATAAGTATTATGAGCTTGATGTAGTTAAAGTATTGCAGTAAAAGTACATAAGTATTATGAGCTTGATGTAGTTAAAGTATTGCAGTAAAAGTAGTGGTTTGGTCCCTCTGACTGATATATTATTATATATGACATCATTAGATTATTAATAGTGAAGCATCAGTGTTAGAGCAGCATGTTACTGTTGTAGCTGCTGGAGGTGGAGCTAGTTTACACTACTTTATATACAGTTAGCTAGTTTAGTCCAGTGGTTCCCAACCTAGGGGTCGGGGCCCTCCAAAGGGTCAGCAGATAAATCTGAGGGGTGGTGAGATGATTAATGGGAGAGGAAAGAAGAAAAAACAAAGTTCTGATACACAAATCTGTTTTCAGTTTTTGGACTTTTTCTCTAATCTTTGATTTTTGCTGAAATATTGGATCATTTGAACATTTATTGAAATGAAAGCATGTGAGAAGTTTAGAGGGAAAAATCACTATTTGGTGGAGCTGTTAACAACTCATAGACATGTGAAATGTGACCCCGACTACACACTGCTTTTTGTAAGACGTCAAAAGCCAAAAAGGTTGGAAACCACTGGTTTCATCTTTAACAATGTGTTGTATTTTAAAAGCTTGTTATATTATCCATTGTGTCACCGATCCACTACTTTTACTTTAATACTTAAACTGCATCAAGCTGATAATGTACTTTTACTTAAGCAAGATTTCTCAGGCAGGACTTTCACTTGTAATGGAGTATTTTTACATTGCTGTGTTGGTGTGTCGGTTAGTGGCGGATACCCTCTCAGCCTCCACAACACAAATGTAGCAGATCGATGTCTGCGTGAAGCGAGGAATGATTGAATATAGGAAGAATATCCAGAGTGTGATGAAGATGAGTGTCCAGCAGAGGGAGACAGAGCTCTGATGATTCAGCTCTGTGTCACCCTGAAGGATGCTGGGAGGAGGAGAATGACGACAACAGAGGCTGCAGAGAGGCTAACAGCATCGGCACACAAACACACACTGACAGGAGCTAACGGCTAACTGCTCAGCCTTACACACACACACACACACACACACACACACACACACACACACACACACACACACACACACAGAGAGAGACAGACAGACAGACAGACAGACAGGTGGAGGGAGGCTGATGCTGCCAGCACACACACACACACACACACACACATACACACACACACACACATACACACACACACACACACACACATAGTGACAGTGAGCTGCAGTGAGGCTAGCTGGTTAGCATGCTGTGGATAGGAGGCTAACCTACTGACACACACAGACACACACACACAGACACACACATGCAGTGATGCAGTGTCCGAGGCTTCCTATTGGACGGTGAGTGATGGTAAATCAAATCTTTTCATGTGTGTTTGTTCAGTTAGGCCTGTGTGTGTGTGTGTGTGTGTGTGTGTGTGTATGTGTGTGTGTCTGTCTGTGTGTGTGTGTCTGTGTGTGCCTATGATGACAGTTGATGGTGTTGCCATGGAAATAGTCATGTATTCCCCCTGTGCTGTTATTATTACCGGTACTACTGCCGCTGCTGGTACTGCTGGTACTGTTGGTACTGGTGGTCCTGCTGGTGCTGTTGGCACTGGTGGTCCTGCTGGTACTACTGCCACTGCTGGTACTGCTGGTACTGTTGGTACTGGTGGTCCTGCTGGGACTGTTGGTACTGGTGGTCCTGCTGGTGCTGTTGGTACTGGTGGTCCTGCTGGGACTGTTGGTACTGGTGGTCCTGCTGGTACTACTGCCACTGCTGGTACTGCTGGTACTGTTGGTACTGGTGGTCCTGCTGGTACTACTGCCACTGCTGGTACTGCTGGTACTGCTGGTACTGTTGGTATTGTTGGTCTTGCTGGTGCTGTTGGTACTGGTGGTCCTGCTGGTACTACTGCCACTGCTGGTACTGCTGGTGCTGTTGGTACTGGTGGTCCTGCTGGTGCTGTTGGTACTGCTACTACTATACTGCAACTGTCATGCTGTCTGTGAATATTTGTTGAAACTAAAGTACATAGTGTGTTTCCTGAAGGAGAAGAGCGGCTGCTGAGAGATGAATGATCATTAACCTGTGCAGGTGAATGACAGACCGGTACCGCTGGTACCACCGATACTGCTGGTACTGCTGGTACTGCTGGTACTACTAGTACTGCTAGTACTACTTGTACTGTTGGTACTGTTGGTACTGTTGGTACTGCTGGTACTGCTGGTACTAATTGTACTGCTAGTACTACTTGTACTGTTGGTACTGCTGGTACTGACGGTACTGCTAGTACCAGCTGGTACTGCTGGTACTGCTGGTACTGCTAGTATTACTTGTACTGTTGGTACTGTTGGTACTGCTAGTATACCTGTACTGCTAGTACTATTTGTACTGTTGGTACTGTTGGTACTGCTGGTACGCAAACTGTTTCAGTTTTCCAAGAGAAGAGACTTCATGAGGATGAGTAGTGGGTTTGGTAAACGTTGGTCTCGTCTCCGTAACTTCTCCACCTTATAAGCAGCAGCTGCTTTAATAAACTTTGTTTCATCCAGAGACAGCAGGTGTCTGTCAGATGGTGTCAGTCTCAATAGGAAACTACAATATCAGCACAGCAACAGCAGGACAGGAAGATTCCCATCATTCATATATAACTCACTGAGTTTTAATCACTTTCTGATGTCAAAAAAGTGATGTATTTATCAAACTTGTGTGAGTGTGAGCAACACATTTATCAAGTGACTTCCTGCTACCAACTGCTGAGTGATCACATGATTGATCACATGAAGGAATAACCAATCGGAGATATGGGTTGACCCAACATCTGACATATTGTACATTCTTAAAACAATCCTGAGAGTTTATTCAGTGGTTTGTTATTTTTGCAAGAACATACATTATATAATTATCAATTTTAAAAAAGTTCAGATTTTTATATCTTTGTGAATAATGAATATGGGAAACAATCTAATACATTTATAATGTATGGATATATAAATCGTGATCAGATTAAAGGAAAATGTCTGAAATGGAAACTAAATTGTGCTGCGAGACATTATGCGCATCAGAAAAATCACAGAAAAATATCAAAAGCCGCAGTCATGACATCATTTCCTGTCTAGCTTCTGTAACTCAACACAATCTCTCATTCAGTATTTCTTATTTCGCTCTTTTTGAAAAAACGCTGCGTTTTCTTTCCATATTCTCAGAGCGCTCAGGTCCGCTACAGCAGCCGCTGTCAGACATTTAAGCCCTTGTGAATTTAACAAAGTCAAACAACAGAAAAAACTACAGATCCCATTAAAAGAACTACAACAGCAGCTCAGGTACTTACATCACCATAACTTGATTTTGTCCACATCCATAAACCTCCTCTGTGCTTTCTCCTGCAGTCATTGTCGCTGTTTGCAGCTGTAATCTGAGCTGTGTAAAGACTTCTATCTGTTCTGCTGTTATTACAGACATGTCTGAACTCGCCGCCACACCTCCACTTGCTCATGGACTCATCTCCTCTGTTGGGCCGTGACATTTAGCCCATCTCTAGGACTTATGGGAAACAATGTTTGCTGAAAACATAAATATTGGATAAACAACAGTATCTGATTGTTTTTTATCTAAACATATGAAGCAAGCCACACAACATACTGTTAAGAAAGGTTTTGTTCCAAGGCTGGATTCATACTGACTAGCAGAGTTACACATGTTAATGTGGCTGATCAGAAAGTGATTGACAATCAAACCAATGCAGATTTATTCATACCTATATGGAATAGATTATAATGTAAATGTAGTAAATGTATCTGTGTGTCCACAGGTCCACATGTAGTCAAACTTCAGATTGACAGACAGCTCATTGGGGGGGCGGAGCCTGTAGGTGGAGGTGGTGATGTCAAAGCGAGCAGCAGGGGGGCGGGGGAAGGGGGAGCGACCTGATGCCATGGCAACCCTTCAAGCAGCCAATGAAGAGCTGAGAGCCAAACTGACAGACATACAGATAGAACTACAACAGGAAAAGAACAAGGTAAAGACGACAAAACCCAGAGTACTAATAATACTGCGTCTTCTGTAGTACAACAACTACTGACTACTGTCAAAGTACCATAACTGCCTGTCTATCTTTCTCTCTCCCTGTCTGTCTTCAGGTGAGTCGTCTGGAGAGAGAGAAGAGTCAGGAACTGAGAGCGGAGCATCACCGGGCAACGGTTGCCGTGACGGAACTGAAAACCAAACTTCACGAGGAGAAGCAGAAGGAGCTTGCCGTTACCAGGGAGACGTTACTACGGCAACATGAGATGGAGCTAATGAGAGTCATCAAAATCAAAGACGGAGAGATTCAGCGTCTGAACGGACTGGTGCTAACACTGCGGGACGGATCTGCTGACAAGGTGACCCATCTGACTCACACCTGTCTGTTTACCTGTCTGTCTGTCTGCCTTCTCAGGTGAGAGGGAAATAAAACTCCTCCTCCTCTCCTTTCTCAAATCCATACATCACCCTGTTTATCCAGGTCCAGCTTTTAGCGGCAGCTGTTTAAGCAAAGTAGTGCCTAAGTCCTTTTCAGAAGCCTCATCATCCTGACTCTCCTGGAAGATCTCAAGGTGTTTCCAGACCTGATGGGATCTATAATCCCTTCAGAGTGTCCAGGTCCCCTCCAGGTTTGTCCAGGATGTCTCCACAGAGTGTTGTCTGGGAGGGTCCTGATCAGAAGCTGAACCATCTCAGCCTGAGAAACTTTCTACTGCTTGAGCTGCAATCATGATGCGTCGCTCCCTCTTCACCACAACAGTCTGGTACAGAGTCGTCTTTCCTGCAGACGTAGCACCAATCTGTTGGTATATCTCAGCTCCATTTTACCCTCACCTACCATCAAGATACTTAAGTCCTCAGCAATTCACTCCCAACCTGAAAGGAAAGAGGGAACCGAGGATACAGGCAAAGCTCTCACTAGACTGGACTGAATGACTCATAGCAACGACTCCAGTGCTTCATAATCCTGCAGTACCCCCAACAGGATACTACAGGGGTCATAAACCTTCCCCAAGTCCACAAAACGCATGTAGACTGGATGAACAAACTCAGTCCCCCTGAATCTGAGGTCTGAATTACTCCCTCTGGCCTCCCAGTACCTGTCTACCGCTTCAGGAGTCTTCAGGAGCAGGTTTATTGGTTGCTGCCAGCAGTTGCCTTTGAACACTCTGACAGTCAGACTCTTGACTTCTTGTCCCCAGCCTTCCCTGGGACACCAGACAAATCTTCCTGAGTTGAAGGCCTCATAGACAGGGATCTTCCTACCCTGGAAGGGTCTTCCTACTTCACCCTGTTTGTGTTTAACAGCAGTCTGTCCTGCAGTGGTGATCAGCTGACAGCTCTGCTCCGCTCTTTACTTGTGTGTCTAAGACAAACAGCTACAAATCTGATGATACAACTGCAAAATCAATCATCTACCTTTGGCCTCAGGTGATCTGGTACCAGGTGCAACCTCAGGCCACACTCAGACAGCCCTCTCATTCATTTGAATGAGGATAGTGCATTTACTGCAGTGGTCATCTGGCAAAAAGTTGAATTGGGCTCAACGCAACCCGACGTAATGTGGCAAGGTGCTGCAGTGGCCAATCACATACATGCAAGCGCACATTCCTGGTGGATTACTTTGTAAGAGTTGCAAAATCCTGTCTGTGAGTATTACAAACTGCTTTGAAGTGTTTTGACTTCTGATAAGTCCTTAAATGCATTAATCTGTAACTCCAACTTGACTTCCTGGATCATAATTTATTGTCTCACTGGTACCTCAAACAACATGCCCCCGTACTGCAACCCTACTATTTTCACACATTGCTGTTTTTGGTGTGAAAGCAGCTTTATAGTCAGACATGGTGTTCATTATGAACAGCTAGATAAGAAGACACCACTCAGGTTCAGATCAGACAGGCCGTTCTTCCCAATCACCTTCCTCCCAGTGTCTCCATCATAGCCCACATGAGCATTAAGGACCAGCAGAACTATGACACTATGCAGTCCTGATCCAGGAGTTTGGTTCCAGAGCTAGTGCTCTCACACTTTGGTTCCTTCTACATCAGACAGGTGATGTTCCCCATAGAACCAGTTTTTGTATTCTGGTGTCAGCTGAAGGCCCACCCGCCAGCATTTCGAGTGGTGCCCACATGTCATCTCTCCCAGCTGTGCCTGACTGGGCCCCATGAGTGCAGCGACACATTGCAGCAGCCTGCCGGTCATGTAGATTCACTTTGTACAACGTCAAGAGGATTTGGCCGTACCTGCGCTAGTACAAGCGTTGGTCAACTCATGACTGGACTACTGCAACTCACTCCTGGCTGGACTCCCAGCATGCACCGTTAAACCTCTGCAGAGCACTTGTACCTGGTCAGCTAGTTGAGAATTTGTACCACGGCTCTTTCTGACTCTCTGTCCTCTAACACTTGATTGTTTTGCCTTGCTTGTAAGTCGCTTTAGATAAAAGCATCTGCCATATGACAAAATTTAAATGTACAGTGAGTGAAGGACTGGCCACCAAGTTCTCTACAGTGAACTCTGATCCAGGCCTGATTCCAGGTGGGGGTCCTGGTTAGAGGTCTTCACGGGTCCACTCAGTTCTGAGGAAGTGAGACCCAACCAGGGACCCTAATTGGACCGGGTCCAAATTCTGCCTCCTTTAATTTGTCAGGTCTCCTTTTAGTGTCACAGGTCTGTAATATGTCCAACACCTGAGTTGATCCGAACAGACCCAAGTGTAAGCTATCAGCTCTGATCACATGGTCACAATCACTGCAGGAGGAAAACAGTGTGTTTAGAGACAAGAGGAGAATATCAATGGTGAAGTGAAGAAAATCGACATGAGGAACAAGTTGAAGGAGAAGGAGAACAAGGAAAATTGGAAAATCGGTTGTATACAAGATTTATGCTGTAAATTTAGAATAAATAGATTAGAACATTTATTTTTGTCTATCTATCACTCAGTTAGCTACAGAAAGTTGTATTGTTGGTACAGGAGGTGGAATATGATTGTAAGTTATGTTTTGTTATTATATTGCATGTTATAAATTTGTGTTTGAAGCATAAAAACTAATTATTTTCATTTAAATGACTTTACATTCTTTCTTAGACCATTATTATTATAATACTGCTGCTCTTTCCCACTGCGGCTGCTTGTTAATTGATCAGATTAATTGATAGTGTACCAGGCTGCTGCCAGTGTTCTCTCTGTCAGATGAATATCTAACAGTCTTAGTCTGGTTCCGCAGGTGAGGAGCGCCCTGATGGCAGAGGTGGAGGAGACAAGGAGGAGCTGGGAAGCAGAGCGCTGTCGCCTCCAGCAGGAGGTTCAGGAGCTGCGAGGAGCAAAGAGGGGCGCAGACGAGGCTCTGGCATCAGCTCAGCAGGCCAGCCAGGCCCGAGCAGCCGAACTACGATCAGCTCATCACCAACACCAGGAGGAGCTGAACAGAACCAAGAGAGATTGTGAGCGGGAGATCCGCCGACTGGTACGAGTTAACACACACACACGTGACAATTAACATACATGTGACTTTCAACGCACACAGCTGCTCATGCTTGGGTTGTAGAGCAGCACATTGTGGATTTGGCTTTAAGAACATGATGATCCAAACAAACTATACAAAAACAAAAGTAAGTTAGCTAATAAAGATGAAAATGAGAGCGGACTTCCTACAAACTGATGGACTCTGATGAATGAATGAATGAACAGATGATTATTAACATGAACAGATGAAAGAACAAAGACTGGCTGAGCTCCACAGACTGGAACAATACAACACACACAGCTGTGAGACTGTGAGAGTCAAACACAGACTGATACGACACACACACACACACACACACACACACGATCAGCCTCACACACCAAACTAAAGCGTCTCACTTCAGTTCACTTCCACTCAAGTTGTTGAGAAAAATAAAAAGCAGCTGTTACTTTATTAAAAAAATAGAACAAGTAATAATTAATTTGTGGTTCAACAATTACAAATAATTGAATTCATTCACACTGAGGGGAAGAAATCAGTCAGATGAGTTTGTTCTCCCTGATCTCAGCAGCAGCAAGATTATGCAGTTCTATGGTGAGTAGATAGTGCCACAATTACCTACCATGTCCACATGTTACATGCATCTAGTGTCAAAATAAAGAGCTTCCATGTTCATGGGAAGTAACAAAATAGAAGCAATACACTTACAAATGTAAGCTTCACACACATGACATACACTGTATTGGGGTCATTTACACATATTGTTAATGATTAACATGAGTTTCTGCAATAAAACTATTTTCGGGTTGTGGATAAGTAAAATAATATGTTAAACATACAAAATAGCCTAAATCTGAACCAATCCTATCTGACAACATCACCACAGAGCCTACATAAAAACAAACATCTTAGAAATGCTGGCGATGTCCATGTCTGATAGTAACCAGGTGTATTACACAGTTTTAAAAGTACTGAGTTCAAACGTATATATATAGATGGAAGTTTATGATATAAGCCAACATCGCACCACCACCAACAGATGTTCCTTTCATTGACTCGCCTTAACAACGCCACTGATCTCTTGTCTGCAGTCTCAATCAGTCTTATTCAAAACTCCACACATGAAAGGTTGGACTGCTCCTGCTCCTTCTCCTGGTAATCAGTGAGACAGAGTCTCACCTGGATGTTCTTTAATCAGTTCTTAAACACACCTGCAGAGCATCTGAGTTTTAATCAGAGTAAAGCAGTAAAGTGTAACAGAGAATAAGATCCAAGAGACAACAGGAAGAAGAAGGAAGAAAGAAGAAATACTTTAGATTCATTACATTTTTACACAAAAACTAAAGGTGTCTCCGTGTTTGTAAATCTTGCAAAGAAAAGAACATATAACTCCGCCCCTTACCTGTCTGTCTACCTGTCTATCTGCTTAACCCCACCTCTTTCCTGTCTGTCTACCCGTATATATGACTAATCCCACCTCTTACCTGTCTGTCTACCTGCTTGACTGACTAACCCCGCCCCTTACCTGTCGGTCTACCTGTGTGCAGATGGATGAGATAAAGCTGAAGGACAGAGCTGTCAGTGTATTGGATAAAGCCCTGGGGCTTCAGGCTGGCCACGCCCACCGCCTGCAGCTGCAGACTCAGGCTGCCGAGCAGCAAATCGCAGCCCTGAGAGACGCGCAGAGGGCGGGGCTAAACCACCCTGGCCACGCCCCTAATTCTACCCCTAACACTGCTCCTCACATTGTAAGCTCCGCCTCTTCCTGCTTGTACAAACTGCATGTTCCTGTTCACCTCATGTCACAGTTTAACCACGTTTACTTCACCATAACATCACATGTCAGGCTCCGCCCCTTCAGAGTCATTATTACGTCAAACGCATGACCACAACAGCATGACTCATACCTTTACCTGAGAGGTCTTCCCACAATCCTTTGCTCACTCTTGACTAGTCCTTGTTGCTCTTTCAGTCAGAGATGGGTCATGTGACCAGGCGTTTTTTTTTTCTTTTCCAGGTGTCATAATTGAGAGTTTCAGACATTTAAAACATCCAAGTCATAAATACAACTGAGTTTTCTGAAAGCTGTGATACGTCCTTCTGTTTAGTACGAACAAAGACGAACGTCTGACATCAACCAAACACCAACGTTCAGTGTGATTAAACCCAAATTTAGTGTATGAGCTGTGAAATTACACATGATTTTAATCCTCATACATGATTGTTTAACATAAATGAGCCAGATGTTTGGCTATCTATACATAAAAGGAGAAATAACACAATAAAGTGGAAACTGCTTTTAGTCACATCTGTCTGGGTCAAATTGATCACTATAAGCAGATGATTATTATACTGGAATTTTTATTATTTATTTTTTCTTTATTCCTTATGCAGATTACCATCTAATTGGCATTTATATATTTACTACATGAATATAAAGTAATAAAACGGGCAGCTTCGCTATTTACTGAATTGTACATGATACAGCTGTATAAATGCTTGTTGTTTTACTGCTGCATCTCGTTGCCTCGTTTTTGGCAATTTGTCATGAACTTGGAGGAGACGACGTTTTTCATTGAGAGAAAATAACTTTTCTTTTTCCCGTCATGATTTCAGTGCGCAAGCAGCAGCAGCCTCAGGTCACCAGCTGGAAGCAGACAGGTTATAATGGTGCTGCAGCCGCTAGGAACATATCAAACGTGTATCATATCATGGCAAGTAAAAAAAAAAAAAAAAATAGAATTACTGTAATTTTTTTTCCATATGTTGTCTTGTATGAAAAGACCCAAAATGAACACTGAAAGCAGAATACTTGATTACTATAAGTGAATAATTCAAACATTATTTGTATAGTAATAATTCTATCCTGAGCTTTTTTATCCATATAAGCAGTTGATCACTGTAACTGTGATCACTAGAAGCTGTTTCCACTGTAATGACAAGTACAACACTGCATAACTCTTGTCATGAGAGTAGCTACAAACACAAATTGAACAATGAATATGTTTCAGTTCAGATCTTCCTCACTGAAACCACAATCCTAACATCCCCCGGCGGGCCAGGATAAATACCTGCAGCTACTACACAAGGCCGAGTCTTCTGGGCTTTGAGTGGGAAAGGTTGATTATGTCATTTAATCCAAAGTGTCAGTTAGTTCTCTTTCAAAAGACAAAAGCATCAAGTTGTTCAGGTGTCCAGTCAACATGGACGATCTTTGGCGCATCTGGATCTGTTATCACACCGGATTTGGTGACTGAATGGGTCCTTTTAGAGCCAACAAACATCTCACAACTATCCTGCTACAACTTCACTTCAGGCACGGCCTGGTCCAAACACGTCTCATCCTCTGGACGTGTTTCTTTTTAAAAAGCGGCTCAAACATAGCTGTTTAGCCATAGTTCCGACTTTCATCTAGCTGCTAGCTACACGAAACCAAGTTGTGACAGCACATGCACGATGTAGCCTAACTTCAGTCACGTGCAGTAAGAGAGGAAATCTTCATGAATCTGCTGACTAATAGACTGACAGCTTGCCCACCCAATCAGATTCATGACAACTTCCTCTTACATGGTTGAGTGACTGAGTTTTCATGAAACTAATAGGGTGGGCAAGTTGTCAATCTGAATTTTAGGGTGGGGGAAGGGGGGGCACAAAATCCCAATTGGACAGGCATTGCTCCCCAGTGCCCCCTTGTGCCACCGGCTATGCACCACACCCATCCTGTGTGAGGTGAACACACAGGTCTGACTTTACGAGTTGACAAGTTGTAGAAAGTCAGACTTAAGGACCACCTGAACATGTGATGAATCTCAGGCAGTGGTGGAAGAAGTACTCAGATCCTTCACTTAACTAAAAGTACCAATACAGCAATGTAAAAATACTCCATTACAAGTAAAAGTCCTGCATGAAAAAAATACATAAGTATTATCAACAACAACAGAGCTGGAGGTTCTTCTTTGGGTCAGACACGAGGTACATAAGGAATCTGAAGTATATTCCTCATTTGGGTTTAAGAAAAGTAAAACAACATCAACAATGAGGATATTTACAATAAATTAGATGTATGACAAAATGGTGAGCCTGATCAAAATATATAAAATAAAAGACACAATCTTTACAACAAGCAGCAATTACACTTTCTACTGGAGGTAGATATTACATACATTGAGACATTTCACATCCGTTGACAATAATGTCAGGTATAACTCACCATGTTCAGCTTCAGGCAAATTCTCAGTTAGAAGAATCTGCATCTGTAAAATAACGCTTTTAGATCAAAACAAAATGTCACAGACTATGTGCAAACCTACCAATGATGCCTCTCTGGTATGTTGTTAAGGAATGCTAAGCATCAGAAGAGGTTAAACCAGAAACTGTGAAGAAAATCAATACTGCATTTCCAAAAGTTTGAAGAAAACAAAGTTCTTAAACGCTTAGCAGTAGACATAGAAGACTATACCGCAGGCCATGGTTGACATTTTCAATCCCGAGTGACGCTGCTCTTGCAGTTGGAGACTTTAAAGACTCTTCATATTCAAAGTCCTCCAGTCATGTTATGATGTTCAGGTCAACATTATAAATTATTGGGGTGTGATAAGACACATACGCCTTTGTGTATGTCACATTAAGTAATAAGACATGTCGTAGAATCATAAAAACATGGCTACAAACCTTTATTATACCCCAACACCCAAGACCTTTCAATTCCCTGAGCTCTCAACGCAATTGGATTGGTTAGGGGACAACCCACACAATCTCATTGGACGGGGAGGGGAAAGGAGACAGGATATAAACAGAAAAGGAGAGCTCTGATTGGACGAGGGGTCGGATCATCTAAAGTTCAACCTGTCAGTTAATGAAGGGGGTTTCATATCACTCTCTAACTTTATTTATTCCTGCTTTAGTTACCAATACTGTTAAAATCTCTTCAAAAATATTTGTGTAAGTCCACGACCTTAGAGAGACGACCCAGCTGATTGACTGTAAAAACTTAAAAAAAAAAACTAAAAAACTTTCTGAAGATTAGAAAAACGCTTTCAGACTCGTCCTGTTCATAAAGTTTCCCCCAGATGTTGTTGTTAGTCCAAAGAGGAGATCGCCTCTCTGAAGCCTTTTCTCTCACAACAAATGCAACATGAAATATTTCCATCAAAGCATAAACCTCACACTTTGTTTTCATTTCATCACAGTGATGGGGGGGGGGGGGGGGGGGGGGGGGGGGGGTCTTTCTCATCTCCTCCCACCTTCATCACTAGCAGAATGTGTGTGTTTGCGTGTCTTCTCTCACTCTGCTCTACTCGGGATCAGTTTGTTGTCAATGATATAAAAAAACAAATTTTGTCACATTCCCATAAAACTACATAAGTACAGAAAACAGCTGTTTGAAAAGTAACCAAAGTGATGTCATGTGACCACACTTATATATAATAGAGTTGCAACTACCAGTTATTTTCATTATAGATTAATCTGTCGATTATTTTCTGGATTAATCGATTAGTTGTTTGGCCCCAAAAAAAATGTCAGAAAATGATGAGAAGTGTTTCCCAAAGTCCAGGACGACGTCTTCAAATTCAGTTTACTGTCATAGAGACTTAAGAACTAAAGAATTTGGAGATTTTTCATTAAAAAATGACTCAAAATGATATTTGGCAACTAATTGATTAATCGACTAATCATTGCAGCTCTAATATATAAACTATATAATTCTTTCAGTTATTATGTCTATGATGTGAAGTCTGGTCTCCTCCTCACACTTTGCTCTGTATAAACTTGCATGATGTAATATGATTTTGCGTGTGTGTGTGTGTGTGTGTGTGTGTGTGTGTGTGTGTGTGTGTGCAGTCTCAGGAGGAACGGGACACTCGGAGGTTCCAGTTGAAAATCGCTGAGCTCAGCGCAGTCGTCAGGAAGCTGGAGGATCGAAACGCTCTGCTGTCTGAAGAACGCAATGAACTGGTAACATGGATCCCTGTATTTCATATTTTCTACGTATATTTTCTGTGTTTTATTTCTTGTGCGGTGTGTGTTTTTCTGTAGCTGAAGAGGCTGAGGGAGGCAGAGAGTCAGTTTCTTCCTCTTCTGGACAAAAACAAACGTCTGAGCAGGAAGAATGAAGAGCTGGCCCTCGCGCTGCGTCGCCTCGACAACAAGCTTCGCTTCGTCACTCAGGAGAACCTGGAGATGGTAACTATGGTAACCCCTGACCCTGTACTCCTGTACCCGACAACACATGGACAAACACAGTCTGAGTGCTGGTTCTGTCCCAGTTAAACCAGTTAAACTTCACAGTCAGGTCAGATACAGAAACAGTAACTCATTTTGGATTTGTAGTACTCTGTCCTACAAAACAATTTTAACATGTTTGCTGACCACAGCCACCAGTTACCATGGTAACAGCAGTGTTCGTAATGGTCCACAGAGGAGACCCAGCTCACTGAATGACCTGGACCGCAGCCACTCCAGCAGTTACCACGGTTACAGCCAGGAGGACAGAGAGATGGAGTTTCTACGACTTCAAGTTCTGGAGCAACAACACATCATAGACGACCTGTCAAAGGTACCACTACTACTACTACTGATACAACTGCTACTTCTACTACTAATACTACTACTACTGTTAATACTACTACTACTACCACTACTGTTGATACCACTACTAGTAGTACTACTAATAATACTAATAGTACGACTTCTACTACTGATACTACTGTTACTACTAATACATTTTACATGAAATCTTTTCCAGGCTCTGGAGACAGCTGGTTATGTAAAGAATGTTATAGTAAGTATTGAGTAGTACTACTTGTTCTACTGCAAGTACTACTACAGCTGTTACTAAGTACTGCTACTGTCTCTAATGTGGCTGATGATGAGTTAAATGTATTTTCCTAAAGCTACATTACAGTTTACCGGTTTGAAATCCAAAACATCTCACATCAGAAACCCTTCATCTCACGTCAGAGACCCTTGATACATATCTCAGGATCAGCTCTTGATCCAGAACACAGACATGTTGTGTTTGTGTCCTTCAGGAAAGAGACATGTTACTGAGATACAGACGACAAGAATCTGTGAGGAGGAAACGAACCTTCAGAGCCTGCAGGGTGAGACTGTCCATCTATATCTGTGTCCTGTTAATCACACCGCCTTCTGGTGGGTTAGCTGAATTACATAAAACACTGTGTGTGTGTGTGTGTGTGTGTGTGTGTGTGTGTGTGTGTGTGTGTGTGTGTGCGCACGCGTGTGTGCGGGTATATTGTTTGCAGGTCATAGAGACATTTTATGGCTATGATGAAGAAGCATCGGTGGACTCTGATGGATCATCTTTGTCCTTTCACACTGACCGAACCCCCGACACTGAACCAGACGAGGTACGTACCAGACTCCCACACACACACACACGCACACAAACGTGTAATAATCCACTTACTCCGATGTGCAGAACAATAATTCTAGGCCTTGAGTTGCACCTGGAACATTTTGGCAGTGCACCACTTATCTGTACTATGTTGGAGTTACCTTGGTTGTCCCCCTCCCCTCTCTGTGACGGTCGCCTTTGAGTGAAGCCGTTCGAAACAACTATAAACACAATTGATTTCCAACGTGGTCGGACAGCACGTTGTAAGAACCAGTTCTGATCATAAAACAGCTGTCAGCAGATGTCTTGACTTCTTGCAGGAAACACAAAGCTTGCTTTCCTTTTCCACTGTGGCACAACTAAACTGAGTCAGTAATAGTTTCTCCTGCAGCAAAACTAGACTCAGTAACAGCTTCCACTGCAGTAACTAAACTGTGTTAGTAACACTTTTCACTGCAGCACAACCAAACTGTGTTAGTAACAGCTTCAACATCTTTTTTTTCGTAATAGTTACAGCTGATGAGCCATCGTTGGGAAAACAAAGGATCACAATATTATTTTATTCCTTTCTTTTTTTCTGCTGCACCAAAAACATACCGAACCGTGAATCTTGTGTGTTGTTACACCCCTACTGTACACACCTGTAAACACATGACTACTGACTGGTTTTGTGTTGCAGGTGTGTGTCCGTGAGGAGGCGGAGCTTCGTTACCGTCAGCTGACTCAGGAGTATCAGGCGCTGCAGCGAGCGTATGCTCTGCTGGCGGAGACGAGTGGAGGGAACTACGACGCTGAGAAGGAGATCAAGGTAATGCAGCCTCTGAGCAAGGCACTAACAGGTCATTGGTTCTGTTCCCTGTAGAGGATTAAGGCACTAACAGGTCATTGGTTCTGTTCCCTGTAGAGGATTAAGGCACTAACATGTCATTGGTTCTGTTCCCTGTAGAGGATTAAGGCACTAACATGTCGATGACTCTCCTCTGTGTGTTTCAGACCAGAGAGCAGCTGCTGACTGAAATCAGTCAATATGAAAGCAGAGTTGCAGATCTGGAGTCAGCACTGAAACAACAAGGACTGGTAACACGCACACATACATGCACACAAACACAATAAAACAAAAATGAAATGTAAAAGATGGAGTGATGACTGACACAGAGGTGATGAGTGGAGGAAGAAGTCTATCAGATATGAAAGCTCAACATAAACAGAAACAAACAACACAATTGGTCCTTAGACAAGGTGAGATCATTGTCTGCATTCTGATTGGTTCCAGGGAAGACTCCTGGGTGTCTTCATGCTGATCAGAAGAGCAGAGAACCAATGAGAACAAGACAGAGGTAGAACAAACCGTAGAGTGTAGAACCGGGAGGCCAATCATGTGCCACAATGAGACAAACAAACAACAGCACCTCCTGTGATCAGCTGATCACCTGCGCTCCATTTCAACACACATACACACAGCTGGGTGGAGACGTCAGCCCGCATGTGTCCTGCTGCTTGTTATGTAGAGGTGAGGGTGAGTCACCAGGTCACATGTAGGTCAGGTGTGATTATCTGTCAGCTGATTATCCAACAGCAGCAGGTGCAGGAAGCACTGTGTCATCTTTAATAACAGGATGGAGCTCTGCAGTGACATCACCTGCTCAGCTGATCAGCTGGAGTCAAAACATGCAGACTGTTGGCTCTCTGTGGTACATGACTGGACACCTCTGACGTAGAACATGGAACATATAGACCATAGATCATAGAACATAGATCATAGAACATAGATCATAGAACAGGTCTGTTAGAGGTCTGAAAATACTTTTCAGTCGTTGACTGCTGACACTGTCCGTCTCTCCTCCTGTCTCTTTCTCCTCCCGCCTCTTTCTCTTCCTGCCTCAATCTCCTTCTGTCTCTCTCTCCTCCTGTCTGTCTCTCAGGATGTGACGTGGGTGGAGGAGAAGCATCTGTTGTATCAGAGGAACCAGCAGTTGGTGGAGAAGGTGGAGTCTGTTTTCAATGATAAATATTTGGTCCTCTGTAGCTCAGACATCTCCAGATCTTATAGTGTTTTTATTTTTCACACATGTACAACAGCATGAAACCAGACAGCAGATATAAGTGCAACATGTTGGCTCCAGGTTGGTGAAGACAGAGAGGATCATGGGATTTGAAGGCCTAAAGGTGGTTGATATGTTGCAGGTGAGGCAGATGGAAGGTGAAGAAGTGCAGCTGCAGAACGACATCCAGGACGTCAGAGACCAGAACGAGCTGCTGGAGTTCCGAATCTTAGAGCTGGAGGTGAAAACAGTGAGTCAGACATTTCAACCACAGTATTAAAACAAGCAGACTGACTGACACGCTGTCTCTCTGTGTCCATGGCAACCCTGTTTACTGTTCAGGAGAGGGAGCGCCGCTCACCGGCCATTAACTTCCAACAAATCCATTTCCCAGAAGGCCTCAGTCCTCTGCAGATCTACTGTGAGGCAGAGGGAGTCACTGTGAGTACACATGAGAACACCTGAGCACATCTGAGCACACCTATCGATTTACACGTCAAACTGAGTTAATTGTCATTATTTTGAACAGGACATTGTGATCAGTGAGCTGATGAAGAAGTTAGACATTCTGGGAGATAACGCCGTAAGTGTATGTTGCATTTATTTTGTACATGTATGTGTCCGTTTGTGACGACTGTGTTCAGATTTAACCTTCGAATGATTTTAATCTCCCTGTCAGACCTTCATACTTTCATGATGATATGTTTTGATGTGTTTACATTTTGTTGATACACACGTGTGTGACATCCATGAAATGCATTATGTAAACTTGTTGATGTGTTTGTTAGTTTATCAAGTTGACATGTTGACTCTGATTATTAACAAACTGCCATCAACAGTCGCAAACGTCATGTTGACATGTTGTTTTCATTTTGTTTGACGTTGTTTTTTTGCATGTTTTACTGCAGAATCTGTCCAATGAGGAGCAGGTGGTGGTGATTCATGCCAGGACGGTGCTCACTCTGGCAGAGAAGGTAACAGACACGGTTTTTGATGGAAACATAGTGAAGTGTTTGAAGTCTAAGCCTCACTCATCACTCATCACTCTCTTTCTCTCTCACACACAGTTTTTGGTTGCTTTCACACTGGAAAAACCTAAAAGTCGACATTACAATTTTGAGTTGTCATTTAATTTCTTACATTTTGGCTTTAGGTTGGTCCAATTTGAAATGTTCACTTATTATATTAAAAGAATAGCTCAGCTTAGCATAAAGACTGGAAAGGAGAGGAAACAGCCAGCCAGGCTCTGTCCAAAGGCAAAACCTGCCAGCAGCTGTAAAGCTCACTGATTAATATGTTATGTCTTATTTAACTGTCTCCGTTTTGTCCACCCGTCTGTCTCTGATCAGTGGTTGGAGTCGATTGAAGTGACGAAGTCCGCTCTGCAGCAGAAGATGTTGGACATTGCAAGCGAGAAGGTAAAAAAGTATTCTTTAAACTATTATTTGGGTCATTTTATGCCTGTATTAGATAGCAACTGCAGAGAAATGACAGTAAATGAAGCAGAGAGATGCATCAACTTTAGATTAGATTAGATCTTTATTGTTATTGTGCTCAGAGGAATGAAAATCTGTTCAACGCAATATGTGCAATATGATAGTGTTTGGTACGTCTGTAAAATGTGTAGTAGATAATGAATGTGTGTCTTTTTCAGTCTTTGGTTTTGGGGGGTAAACAGAAGTTGCAGCTCTTGGAAAGAAGCTGTTTTTTAGTTTGTTTGTTCTCCTTTTGATTGTCCTGTATCTTCTTCCAGAGGGGAGGGGGGCAAACAGACAGTGTCCAGGTGGGTTGGGTCTTTTATGATACCGCTGGCTTTCTTTTGTAGTCAGCCAGTGTAAATATCCTTTAGAGGTGGTAGTGTAGTCCCAATGATCCGCTGAGCCACCTTCACCACCTGTTGCAGATCCATCTGGTCTTCCCCAGTACAGCTTCCGTACCACAGGAAGTATAGTTCCTGCTGGGCCTTCTTCAGCAGGTGAGAGATGTTTACATACCATGTGAGGACTGCGGTGATGTAGACTCCCAGGAATTTGAAGTTCTCCGCCCTCTCTACCTCCTCCCCTCATATGCAGAGTGCTCAGTGTGCCTTGATCTTCTGAAGTCTTTTATCTATCTCATCTATTATCTCCTTGGTTTTGGTGATGTCGAGGTCCGGGTTGTTATGGGAATACCACTCAGCTATCGTTATTATTATTATTATTATTATTATTATTATTATTATCATTATTAGTCTTTATTAAACAAGGACATGCACAAAAAACATTAATCTCCAAATGAGAGGAGATGATTTATGCCAGATTTAGGTTTTAGCATTTAGCTGCATTCCCTAGGCAGGTACACAGAACAATTACCAGATAATAAAAACATTCATTTACATGCAACACCAGTACATAGTCTCTATTATACTAACAATTCTACAGACAAATCTAAAAACACACATCAACATATAAATGCCAGCACATTCATCCAGTACAACTATAGAATTACAATTTATTACAATTCAAAATCTGAATCACTGTAAAATGAATGGTGATATGACTGGTTGCTCAATATCCATTTTTTTGCACCATGGGAAAAAGAATGAAAGTCTTTGCAAGTTTTAAGCTCAGCTGGAAGCATATTCCAATGTTTGATGGCCATAAATGAAAAAGCAGATTATGCAAAGGCGGTCTGCCGCAGAGGGATGTGTAAGCCTGAGTTTAGAGCAGATCAAGAGGTTCTGCTCATTTGTTTGGAGCGGAGCTGAAAAAAGCTCTTCAATGGTGGAGGAGCAGCATTGTGAATTATCTTGAACACCAATCGAACTTCTGAAACAGAATGAGATTTGTGGTGTCGAATCTCTTCCCTGTAGGCTGTTTCATTGTTGTTTGTAATCAGTCCTACTGTGGTGGTGTTATCTGCAAATTTGACAATGGTGTTGGAGGGGTGTATGGGGGAACAGTCATGTGTAAAGAGGTGTTCAGGATCAGAGTTGAGGAGGTGTGACCTCCAATCTTGACATTTTGGGGTCTGTTGCTTAGAAAGTTAATTATCCATGAGCACAGTAAACAGTGTTGATGTAGTGTTGATGTAGTTGTATGGTCTGGTCCTTCTCTGGTAGTGCAGGATGGGTGTTGACCTCTCCATTCTGATGGTTGAAGCGAGCATAGAACTGATTCGGTGTGTCTGGAATACTGTTATCACTGCTAGTACTTGAGACTGTGTAACTATTCTTGTAGCCAGTGATTGTCCTTATCCCCTTCTTGATGCACCAGGAGTTGTTGTTATTGAAGTGCTCCTCTATGGGCTGTTTATACCTGTGCTTGGCATCTCTTATGCTCCTCCTCAGTCTCCCTTGTGCTTCTTTGTAAGCCTGAGTGTCTCTAGATTTAAAAACTGAGTCCATACCTCGCTGTTCAGCCATGGTTTCTGATTGGGAAACATGTTGACTGTCTTTGTTACAGTCACATTTGCAGCACAAAGTTTACGTTGGAGAGGACAGCTGATGTGTGTCTCTCCAGTTCTGCATCCTCAGTGCATATATTTCAATCTGTGATATCAAAGCAGTCCTGCAGTACTGAGGTGGCCTCCTCAGTCCATGTCTGAACTGTTTTTACAGGTGGTTTCTGTCTGCAGATTAGGAGTTTATATGCAGGGGTGAGAAACAGGGACACCTCACCTCTGTGACCTCTGTGAGTGTTGTTATTGTTTTGTAGGATCTGTTCAGTAAACAGAAGGGTTACCTGGATGAAGAGCTGGACTACAGGAAGCAGTCAATGGATCAGGCTCATAAGGTCAGTGTGACAGCTGCACAGGTACAAACACTTTTTCAACAGATGACAAAATAAAACACGACAACTAGCTGGATGGAAAGTGAATGATTATGAAATAGAGGTGTGTGGTCTTTATTTTAGAAAGGTTTTTATTTTTTCATTATGTGAACAAAAGAAAACCAAATAGAAACAGATGAACCAAGATAATTTCTTAACATGCTCTAGAAACTCCCTGAAACACTAACTCTGTTACAGAGCAGTCTAACTGAACACAGTCTAACTAAACACAGTCTAACGAAAGACAATTTAACTAAACACAGTCTAACGAAAGACAATCTAACTAAAGACAGTCTAACTAAAGACAATCTAACTAAACACAATCTAACTAAAGACAATCTAACTAAACACTCTAATTACAGCACAGTTAATGTTGACTTTTTAAATGTCTGTCTGTGATGCAGAGAATCCTGGAGCTGGAAGCCATGTTGTTTGAGGCTCTGCAGCAGGAGGAAGACTCCAGGATGGTGGGATTAAAGATGGAGGAGGCTCGTCTGACTGAAACACTGACAGAGGACGAGAGAGAGGGGCTTAGGAGAGCCATGGACCAGTGGAAAAGAACTGTGATGTGTGAGCTGAGAGAGAGAGATGCCCAGATCCTCCGAGAGAGGATGGAACTACTGCAACTCACACAGCAGGTAAACTAGAAAAGTGTACCTTCACACAACAGACTGGTAAGAACTCTCTGGTAACAACTGGTTAGCTAAATAACAGATTTACCTTTAAACAACAAGTAACAACAAGTACACCTTTAAACAAAAGATTGACCTGTAAACAACAAGTAAGCTTAATATCAATATTAACATGATGCTTGTATGTTTCAGAGAAACAAGGAGCTAGAGGAATTTATAGAAGCACAGAAACGTCAGATCAAAGAACTGGAGGAGAAGGTATGAACCAATAGAAACAGAATTAAGGCTTGTTTTGGACCAAATATTCATATAAAGTTACTCAAGCGTTCAACAGCTCATTCATTACCGTGGAAACATAAAAATCTGCTTTGTGTAACTTCTACTAACTCTCAGCTATTTGCTTCTTTTTCTTTCAGTTTCTATTTCTGTTTCTATTCTTCTCTTTGGCCTTCATCCTCTGGTCCTAACAGCAGCTGGTGAGTCACACAGCAACTCGGTCAACTGCAGGAAAACGGGTTTTAGTGTGCTGGCACGTACTACTGCAGGACAACAGAGTTTATTGCAGGATGACACATTTTTACTGCAGCACAACAGTTATACAGGTACACAGGGTTTACTCAGGCATACAGGTAATTACCCAAGTATACAGGGTTTAACCAGGTACAAAGGGTTTACCCTAAGTATACAGGGTGTACCCAGGTACACAGGGTTAACCCAAGTATACAGGGTTTACCCAGGTATACAGGGTTAACCCAGATATAAAGACTTTAACCAGGTACAAAAAGTTTAACCAGGTATACAGGTAATTACTCAGATATACAGACTTTACCCAGATATACAGGATTTACTCAAGTATACAGTGTTAAGCCAGGTACAAAGGGTTTACCTAAGTACACAGGGTTTACCCAGTCTCACAGGGTTTACCCGGTTTCACAGGGTTAACCCAAATATACAGGGTTTACCCAGGTATATAGGGTTTACTCGGGTATACAGGGTTTATCCAGATACACAGAGTATACCCAAGTACACAGGATTTACCTAAGTATACAGGGTATACCCAGGTACACAGGGTTAACCCAAATAGACAGTGTTTACCTGGGTACAAAGGGGTTACACAGGGACACAGGGTTTACCCATGTACGCAGGGTTTACCCAAGTACACAGGGTTTACCTAAGTATACAGGGTGTACCCAGGTACATGGGGTTAATCCAAATATACAGTTTTTACCCAGATACACAGGGTTTACCTAAGTATACAGGGTTTACCCAGTTTCACAGGGTTAACCCAAATATACAGGGTTTACCCAGTTTCACAGGGTTAACCCAAATATACAGGGTTTACCCAGGTATACAGGGTTTACTCGGGTATACAGGGTTTATCCAGATACACAGAGTTTACCCAAGTACACAGGGTTTACCTAAGTATACAGGGTGTACCCAGGTACATGGGGTTAATCCAAATATACAGTGTTTACCCAGATACACAGGGTTTACCCAGTTTCACAGGGTTAACCCAAATATACAGGGTTTACCCAGGTATACAGGGTTTACTCGGGTATACAGGGTTTATCCAGATACACAGAGTTTACCCAAGTACACAGGATTTACCTAAGTATACAGGGTATACCCACGTACACAGGGTTAACCCAAATATACAGTGTTTACCTGGGTACAAAGGGTTTACCCAGGGACACAGGGTTTACCCATGTACACAGGGCTTACCCAAGTACATAGGGTTTACCCAGGTTCACAGGGTTTACCCATGTACACAGGGTTTACCCAAGTACACAGGGTTTACCTAAGTATACAGGGTGTACCCAGGTACATGGGGTTAATCCAAATATACAGTGTTTACCCAGATACACAGGGTTTACCTAAGTATACCGGATTTATCCAGTTTCACAGTGTTTACCTGGGTACACAGGGTTTAACCATGTACACAGGGTTTACCCAAGTACACAGGGTTTACCCAGATACACAGGGTTTACCTAAGTATACAGGGTTTACCCAGTTTCACAGGGTTTACCCAGTTACACAGAGTTTACGCAGGTATACAGGCAATTACCCAGATATACAGAGTATACCCAGATATACAGGGTTTACCCAAGTACACAGGGTTTACCCAAGTATACACGGTTTACCCAGGTATGAAGAGTTTACCCAGGTATACAGGGTTTACCCAGTTTCACAGGGTTAACCCAAATATACAGAGTTTACCCATTCCCATAGAGTTGACGCAAATATACAGGGTTTATCCAAATATACAACATTAACTCAGGTATACAGAGTTTACACAGGGTTTACCCATGTACACAGGGTTTACCCAAGTACACAGGGTTTACCTAAGTATACAGGGTGTACCCAGGTACATGGGGTTAATCCAAATATACAGTGTTTACCGAGATACACAGGGTTTACCTAAGTATACAGGGTTTACCCAGTTTCACAGGGTTTACCCAGGTACACAGGGTTTACCCATGTACACAGGGTTTACCCAAGTACATAGGGTTTACCCAGGTACACAGGGTTTACCCAGTTACACAGGGTTTACCCAAGAACACAGGGTATACCCAAGAACACAGGGTTTACCTAGGTATACAGGCAATTACCTAGATATACAGAGTTTACCCAGATATACAGGGTTTACCCAAGTACACAGGGTTTACCCAAGTATACAGGGTTTACCCGGGTACAAAGAGTTTACCCAGGTATACAGGGTTTACCCAGTTTCACAGGGTTAACCCAAATATATAAGGTTTACCCAGTTCCATAGAGTTAACCCAAATATACAGGGTTTATCCGAATATACAACATTAACCCAGGTATACAGGGTTTACACAGGTACACAGGGATTACCCATGCACACAGGATTTACCCATCTATACAGGGTATACCCAGGTACACAGGGTTTACCCAAATATACAGTGTTTACCTGGGTACAAAGGGTTTATCCAGGTACACAGGGTTTACCCATGTACACAGGATTTACCCAGGTATACAGAGTTTACCCAGGTACACCGGTAATTACCCAGACCTTGCCGCTGTTGCCAAGTGCTTGCTCATGGGGGTTTGTTGGATCTTTGTAAATTAAAGAGTACAGTCCTGTTCTGCTCTATGTGAAAAGTGCCCTTAGATGACTTTTGTTGTGATTTGGCGGTATGTAAATGAAATTGAATTGAATTGAATTGAATTAAATACAATTGGAATATACAGGGTTAACCCAAGTATACAGGGTTAACCCAGGTATACAGGTAATTACCCAGATATACAGGGATTTTCTCAAGTGCAAAGGGTTTACCCAAGTATACACGGTTTACCCAGGTACACAGGGATTACCCGAGTTCACAGGGTTTACCCAAGTATACAGGGTATACCCAGGTACACAGGGTTTACCCAAATATACAGTGTTTACCTGGGTACAAAGGGTTTACCCATGTACACAGGGTTTACCCATGTACACAGGATTTACCCAGGTATACAGGGTTTACCCAGGTACACCGGTAATTACCCAGACCTTGCCGCTGTTGCCAAGTGCTTGCTCATGGGGGTTTGTTGGATCTTTGTAAATTAAAGAGTACAGTCCTGTTCTGCTCTATGTGAAAAGTGCCCTTAGATGACTTTTGTTGTGATTTGGCGGTATGTAAATGAAATTGAATTGAATTGAATTGAATTAAATACAATTGGAATATACAGGGTTAACCCAAGTATACAGGGTTTACCCAGGTATACAGGTAATTACCCAGATATACAGGGATTTTCTCAAGTGCAAAGGGTTTACCCAAGTATACACGGTTTACCCAGGTACACAGGGATTACCCGAGTTCACAGGGTTTACCCAAGTATACAGGGTTTACCCAAGTGTACAGGGTTTACCCAGGTACACAGGGATTACCCAGGTATACAGGGTTTACCCAAGTATACAGGGTTTACCCAGGTACACAGGGATTACCAAAGTTCACAGGGTTTACCCAGGTATACAGGGTTTACACAGGTACACAGGGTTAACCACCTGAGATGCTGGTTTAGTGTAACATTTTTTATTTTCTTCTACGGAGCAGAATTATCATATACATAAATGTATATATAAAATATTCTAAATTATCTTTAAATAAACTCTGTGCCTGCTGGTCACTGATATTGGTCAGAATTAATTTTCTATGAATCTAAATAAATGTATATGTATATTGTGTTATATTTTAAGATCGTGTTTATGTGACATCAGAGTAGAAATGTGCTCTCTTTGCTTTAGCGTCTGCAGGCCTGCAGAGTCCAGCAGCTGAACACTCAGTGGGGTCAGCTTAGTCTGGATTGGTCAAGAAGACAGAAGGATTCAGAGGGCTTCAGGTTTTGGAACCAGCAGCACCTGACTGAGGCATGTTGGCTTCACTGCCCTACTCACCTGCCTCTGGCTGCTATCAGCCAATCAGAGCAGAGCCCAGCTGTCAGCTGACTCTGGAACTACACTGTCACACCCTCCCAGAATGCCACTGTGTTGATTCAGAGACTGAGCTATGGATGGTTTCCATGGCAACAGAAGAATGTTGTGTTATAGAAGAGCGAAACCATCACCGGCAACATGCTAACTATCTTAGTGTTAGCTAATGTTTGCCAGAACGTTCTTTGTCAGTTAATTGATATGCAGCTAACAAACACACGTGCTGGCCTCAGCCAGCTGGACAAAAGTGGTGCTGGACTTCATACAGTTAGCTCAGCTAGCTGAACTTCCATTAGAGCTAGCTAAGCTAGCTGACTTCAGACATTGTTAGCTGAGATAGCTGGATAGCAACAGTTATCTTTGCCAGTTGACTTCAGAGTTAAAGTAGTTAATTGTGTCAATTAAAGGTAACTAACCGATTTGTGGGTTAATGAAGCTGCAGTGAGTCAGAGCTTGATGAAATACAGTAGGAGTTCATTAAGTGGTTGTGAAGTTACACACGGTTGAATCACCATAGAAACACGGTTGAAAAACAGAATCTGTTCTCACCTGTCCTGATTTAAGTTCAGATGAAGTAAACTTTGTTCTGATTGGCTGTTCCCCCTGCAGGGTAGAGAGTGGTTTAACACAATAGAGCCTTTCAGCTCACTTATAGAACTAAGGTTACTGCGGATAACCTTCATCACATCACAGGACCAAAAACTGATGAAGGAAACTCTTCCTCATGACTACAGGAGGTATGCTGGAGGTCAGAGCTGCGAGAAAAACAACTGAACTTTAAAAAGAAAACAATACCATGAAGCATGAAGTTTGAAAGAAGTGAAACTTGGTAATTAAAGCTGCTGCAGGTCATGTCGTCATTCAGCCGAGAGCGGACATGATGGGAAGTGAAACACGGTCCAGGTGATCCAGATTACAGGTGGTGAGGTTCAAACTGATGGAAGAAAGTACAATGTCAGTTCTTAGACTGGACTGAATTATGGAGGATAATTTCACAGAACAATAAAGAACACATATTATTCATAATTTATTACTATTATATGAAATTATGCATCTTTTTTCTGCTATGAAAGATAATCAGTTGATACTGAAATTACACTGACAGTTTGAAAAGGAAATCTTTAAATAAAATTATATCAATATTTTGTAGTTTAATCAATTGCAAAATAATGTTAATGTTTTATTGTTTTGCTTATCTGGTAAAATTTTTAATATTTTATTTCATGTCAGGTTTAGCGTTTCACTTTCCAGTTTGTCATTTCAGTGTGATGAAATTCTGGTTGGTATTATTTTTAACTTTTTTAACTGTGATTATCTTTACTATTTGTTTAAAACATGTTTTCTCTGTGAGAATTATCCTCCATTGGTCCTGCAGCGTTCAGAACAGAAACTGAGTATGTTTTAAAAACTGGATGCTGCAGTTGTACTTTTATTATTCCAGATGATATTTTTCTATCCCCGCTGTGAGTCTGATCTCAGTGAACATCTGAAGAGTCGGCACTTCAATGTAATTACAGATTAAAAATGGTGGAAAGGAGACTGATGACAAAACTGTGTTTGTGTTTTGTGATTGAGTCCATCAGTGTGTTTATAATCATCTAAAATATTACTATAAAAAATATGAAACATGTTTATTGAGTTGACATAAAATTCATGTTTGCAGATGCATTTCATTTGTTACAGACTGTGTTTTTGTCTTTTCTCCTCAGCAGTCTGAAGCAGAAGAATGAAGGCTGCAGTTTTCCTTCTGCTCATATTCATTATTTAGAAAAACAGATCAGAGACGTGATGGAGACACGAGACGGGGTGACGGAGACCTTACAGAGATGGGAAAAAGTTGTGACAGAGACACATGACGGAGAACACTTGATTTAGGTTTTATTTATCATTATTCTTATTAAGAAGATTATGAATAATAAGAATAAGAACACAGTTGAAAAGTAGCCGCTGCTGTGTGTCTTTCAGCACCATGGAGGCGAGGAGAGAGAGGGATGCTGTTTATTTCAGTCATGACATTAGTTCACTTTATTGCTGAAAGAAAATATGTTCATAGACCATTTACTAATCCACCCTTCTATGTGGAACCAGTACACCCTCATGTTCCTGAGTGCTACACTTCATACATTAGTTTTATTTTCTGTTTCACAAAGGTGAGAAAACCAAGTCCTTTTTTAAATGTTGTAGCCTATCTGCCATTTCTGAAAAACAAACAACGAATGAATGGAGTGACAGCTCCCACATGGCTTTTGTTGATACATTTTGGTTCACTTGAAATTTTGCTATGTGAAACCAAACTGAACCAATGGATAAACGCAACAACTCATCCACTGATTCGGACCAAAACAAACAAACTTTCGTTCAGATGAGCTGAATCTCCTGAGCTACATGTTAACATGAAGATATGTTACGGTCCACTGACTGTGTGTGTGTGTGTGTGTTTAGATAAATTTAATCTGACAGGCAAAGAAATCCAGTTCAGACGGCAGCGCCTTCAGAGCTGCGGAATCAACAGTAATGAGCACTGACCTGTGTGTGTGTGTGTGTGTGTGTGTGTGTGTGTGCACGCGTGTGTGTCCTTTCAGTCTACAAAGTCAGACAGTTAAAAAGCCAACCGTCTCCCCCTTTTTGTGTCCTCGTATTCGTTGGAGCTGAAACTCTGAGCTCGCTGTGATGTCTTTAGGATGGTTCTCTCTATACCAGAGGAGAAAAATACACATGTTGCTATTTATTGTCAAGACATTGTTAGGTAAACTACCTACTTACTGTATATCTCCAGCCTTTTATCCTATCATACCAGCAACTACAGCACTAAACCTACTAATCAGATTCTTTTAAATGTCCCCAGGGTGCAGTCAGAGCTCGGTAAAACTGCTTTCTCCTTTTATGCACCTTAGGCATGAAATAAACTGCAGAATACTATTACCGTAGAAGCACTTCCATCTTTGAATACCTTTAATGGTCTTTTACTGCCCTGAAGGAAACATGTTGCTGTTTTATATAACCATGACTTGAGTTAGACTGTGTTATAGATATCGAGGGTATGGCCACTATGTTTCTCTTCTTTCACTCTTTCCTTTGTGTAGCTTTTATGTATTGTTGTTCTGTCATGTGAAATTGTTTTTTTTAAAATGTGAAACTCCTTTATGCTGCCATCTTGACCAGGACTCCCTAGAAGAAGAGATCCTGTATTTCAATGAGACCTTCCTGGTTAAATAAAGGATAAATACATTTTAATAAATTTATACCATAATATTTGTTAGTCACATCAGTTCATTGTTGATTTGGATCCAAACAAGAAGAAAAATATAGAAAATCAGCAGGCATATGTTTTGACTCTCACAGAGGCAAACTGTCTCTCTTGGTGACAGTTTTTGTCTCCTCCCCCATGAGATGGTTGAACTCTATGTAGTTGTTTTTACAGGAACACCTGAAAGGAGGAAAAAGGAGGAAACACAACAACAACTTAGTGGTGCGAGAACATCCGCAGGAACAGCAGAACCTCCATACGCCTTCAGTCTGCATTCATTGGCATCGTGTGCATTGTTATATACGTTATGTCCTATAATGTATCACACTGAAAACACTTGTTTGTGATGAATGAGTGAAGCCTGGAAACACTGAGCAGATGTTTGTTCTCAGTCTGCTGAATATAAAGCTTCAGTTTCAGGTTTCATATTTGACATTTGAGTTGATGTTTGACTTCAACCAGGAAGTCATTTTCCCTCTACTTTGTTTCTGGTTTTTAGAGAAACGATTCATTCACAAGAAAGAGATTTAGTGACTCGTCTGATTCATGCTGTGAGCCCTGCGAGGGTCCAAACCCACTGTTTGGGAACCGTCTACCTTCATCTAAAGTAGCGAGACTTTTTGGTCTAAAAGAGGATTCAAACCAACAACCTCTCCGGAGAATCTGATTGGTTAAACTCACAACATCTCCACTTCTTTTTCCTCCCAACAGATCATTTACTCTCCTCAGCTGACTCTGAGCTCACAGATCTTCCCCTCCTCCCTGGCCTCCTTTTTCCCTTCCTCCTCCTCCTCCTCATTTATCGCCTGAGCTCTTCAGCCAACCCATCCTCCTCCTCCTCCTCCTCCTCCTCCTCCTCTTCTTCGTCTTCTGTCATTGTCTCTGCAGGACCTCTCTTGTTGGTGTCTGCAGGATGTCTGAGAAGAAGTGTCCGCAGGAGGATGACTGCGCCTCCCTGCTGTCCAGGCTGGGCTCCGACTCCCCGCGGCCTCGGATGAAGTATGGAGGGATGTTCTGCAACGTCGAAGGAGCTTTCGAGAACAAAACCCTGAACTTCGAGTCGTTCAGCCCGCAGACGCAGCGACGACGAGCCAATCGCACTCGGACTGATGACCATGTTGGAGGAGACGCAGCAAGAGGAGGAGGAGGAGGAGGAGGAGGAGGAGGAGGAGGTCAGACGGTGGTGTTTCCCTCCGGACACACCCGGGAAAACTACGGCAAGAGGGAGGTACAAAAGACTTATTTAATGACTTTGAAATGTGTTTGTGTCAGAAACAAAGTTTCAGTTTCTCCTCCCGGCAGGCTGATGGATTCACTGATATTTTACTAATTAATGAAATAATATCTTCAGATTTACTGCTGTTACATGAGATCTGAATTGAGACTCATAAACTTATAAAGATAGATATTTCATCAATCAGGATTATTCTTCCATTAATGTTTAAAAATGCTTGAACCTTTGAGGTCGTGACAGTTTTCTAAAAACTAAAACTGTTGAGAAAACATGAAGATTGTTGTTAGGATATTATTTGTAAAATCCTGTTCTTTTCTTTTTCTCTTACATCACTGAAACAAGAGAATCTGACCTGGAATCAGGTGGAATACTCTCCTGTGATTGGTTGAGCCGGGTGTGGTGTGAAAATGAGACAATAAACTTTCTTTCAGACGGATCGAGTTCACGTTGTGAAACAGCTGATTTCTTAAAACGTCACGTTTGTTTAAATCAGAGACGTGACGCCTCGTCATGTTTACATGTGACCTGCTTTCTCATCGTCTTCTTCATGTGAGCACGTTGCAGAACAAAGACTTCAGAGGAAGCATCGCCATCATCATCATCATCCTCCTCTGTTTAAAATCTTTTTAATTTACAGAAACATCTAATACATTTATACAAATAATGAAATAATAATATAAATTGGTTTATACAGCAGAGTCTCACAAATTGCTTAAAATCTTTAAACAAGAGTTTGAAGATGTGATTTAAAGAAGCGATTCTCTACTTTTCTTTTACTCAAAGTAATAAAGTGTCTGTTTCTACTTTTACTCCATATAATATTACTAAATATTTGTACTTTTCTGCTGCATTTATCTGACAGCTGCAGGTTCAGAAACAACCCAACATACATCAGTAATAATAGTCCAATAATATACATCCCATACATGTAATACTATGACTATAGTAGCTGATGACACTTGTGTTCTTTTACTTTTCCACAGTGGTTGAAGAAGTACTCACATCCTTTACTGCAGTCAAAGTACCAATATGGCAACGTAAAAATACTCCATCACAAGTAAAACTCCTGCATGAAAAATCCTACAACAGTACAAGTACATAAGTATTATGAGCTTGATGTAGTTAAAGTATTGCAGTAAAAGTACATAAGTATTATGAGCTTGATGTAGTTAAAGTATTTCAGTAAAAGTACATAAGTATTATGAGCTTGATGTAGTTAAAGTATTGCAGTAAAAGTAGTGGTTTGGTCCCTCTGACTGATATATTATTATATATGACATCATTAGATTATTAATAGTGAAGCATCAGTGTTAGAGCAGCATGTTACTGTTGTAGCTGCTGGAGGTGGAGCTAGTTTACACTACTTTATATACAGTTAGCTAGTTTAGTCCAGTGGTTCCCAACCTAGGGGTCGGGCCCCTCCAAAGGGTCAGCAGATAAATCTGAGGGGTGGTGAGATGATTAATGGGAGAGGAAAGAAGAAAAAACAAAGTTCTGATACACAAATCTGTTTTCAGTTTTTGGACTTTTTCTCTAATCTTTGATTTTTGCTGAAATATTGGATCATTTGAACATTTATTGAAATGAAAGCATGTGAGAAGTTTAGAGGGAAAAATCACTATTTGGTGGAGCTGTTAACAACTCATAGACATGTGAAATGTGACCCCGACTACACACTGCTTTTTGTAAGACGTCAAAAGACAAAAAGGTTGGAAACCACTGGTTTCATCTTTAACAATGTGTTGTATTTTAAAAGCTTGTTATATTATCCATTGTGTCAAATCTTCATCTGAAAAGTAACTAAAGCTGTCAGATAAATGTAGTGGAGTAGAAAGTACAATATTTCCCTCTGAAATGTAGAAAGTAGCATCACATGGAAATACTCAAGTAAAGTACAAGTACCTCAGTATTGTACTTAAGTACTCTCCACACTGCTTTTCCAGGACTGTAACTTGTTCTGAAGTATTTTTATGTCACTTTTATGAATCTCAGTTTTTCTTCTGAAACATGAAGTTTAAACAAGAAATAAATGAATAAATAAACTAAATCTTCATCATCATCCTCAGCAGCGCTCTGCTCTTGGACCCTCACAGCCAATCAGCGCCCAGCACACCAAATACATCCGGGGATCTTCTTTCAAAATAAGAGACCACAGCACGTGCAGTATAATTTAATGGAGTTTCAGTCTGAATCTGTGTGATGAAACATGATGCTTTGATTCACAGTAATCTATGTGA
Organism: Thunnus thynnus; assembly: GCF_963924715.1. NCBI lineage: Eukaryota > Metazoa > Chordata > Actinopteri > Scombriformes > Scombridae > Thunnus > Thunnus thynnus. Next base: position 1,143,149 of record NC_089536.1, on the reverse strand, counting down.
ACTGATTGAAAGTGTATTGATTGATCAGTATTTCACCGATAATTAGAAACAAATAAAAAAAAATTCTGCAAAATAAAACTGAAGTTCGCGTAAGACGCTTTATTTTGAAGCCTCACACCGGAAGCTGTGTGCGTGTTGTCGGCGGCGTGTCGTCAGAGCAGACGGGAGCAACAATAGCAGGCTGTCTGTGTGTGCGGATCAATCAGCCGATCACAGATCGATCAGAGCCGATCAGCTGCAGCAGCATGTCGTTCCAGCCCAAGAAGAGCAGCGCGAGACCCGCGGTAGGTTCAACCGAGCAGAGCCGAGCCGGGATAACGGGGCTGAGCCGGGATGAACGGGGCCGAGCCGGGATAACCGGGCCGGGAGGCAGGATGCTGCAGCTCCACCTGTCAATCACCGAGGCTGACCGGCTCAGTTCGGCTCAGTTCGGCTCGGCTCGGTTTGGTTTCAGAGATGCGAACTGGAGTGAAGCTGCAGAGATTTTTTAATGCAATGATGATTTATTAATAAAAACATAAAGAGATTTAACAGCCTCTAACAGAAAAACTGAAAAAAAAAAAAAAAAAAGATTTACAGCCGAGATCAAATATCATAAATATGACTTCTGCATCAATCAATCAACCAATCATCTATTGATGGGTCACGCTGGCACCAGACTGTAAGGAAACCCAGACATCCTTCACCGTGGCAACGCCCTCCTGCTCCTCCTGGAGGATCCGTTCAGTCAATCAATAAAACTTTATTAGTACAGCATCTTTCATACAGGTCAGTGCTTCAGGTGACTGACGAGCTGATAATAAGACAGAACAGATGCAGACAGGAAATCACGAGAGAAAATAAACACATGGAAACGTAATAAAATCAAATAGATTTAATAATAATAATAATAATGAGGGGAGATAAAAGTTAGATAAAAACAGACAAATAAGATCAGTAAGAGGGAAAAAATAATAAAAAGGAAATAATTTCTATAAATCATTGTGAATCAAAGTCAAGCTGAAAAAGGTTTTAAAGACATCGACACTTCTGCTGCTCTCGGATCCTCGTCAGACCACTGGGATCCTCGTCAGACCTCTGGGATCCTCGTCAGACCGTCATCCAGCATCTTGGAGCATCAAAGCTAAAAGTTGCCTCACAAAAGTTTCAGTCCGGCTGACGCAGTTCATAAACCGTCAGCACATGCAGGAGCACCAACAGCTTTACAAACAAGTAAAAGAATTTTAAAATCAATACGAAAACCGGTGTAAGGAGTTTTGAACATTGTATTAATCATATATAGGATCAATAATTGCTGATGATTAACAGTCAAACAGCTGTTGTGGTGAATTTTTCTCCTCAGTCTGCTCTGATCTTCCAGATTAAAGGTTTAAACTCTGAATTTAAATCAGCAGAAACTGATTTAAAGAGGTGACGAAAACAGAAGAAAAGACGTGATGATGAAAATAAGAACATTTCAAATCTGCAGCGGAGTTATAATCTGGATTAACGTCGATCGTTTCACCCGTGAACAGGCGTCAGATTAATGTTCATAAAATATCATCAGTGTATCTAACAAGAAAAGTCCCAAAATAAAAGGATCATTATCACAAATGTGTGTTGACATTACAAAATGAAAATAAAGCTGTGAAAGTTACAATCTGCTGCTATTATGACTTCCTGCTGTTACCCAGAATGCTCTCTGTCTGCTTCCAGGGCGACCGACTGATCATCAAAGGAGGAAAGATCGTCAATGACGACCAGTCGTTCTACGCTGACGTCTACGTCGAGGATGGAACCATCAAGTAGTCATGTTTATATTCATATTTCATTATTTTCATATTTATCTTATATTTACATTATTTTCATTTTTGTCAATTTTAGGAAAATATTTTCTGATCAATGTTAGTGATTGAGATTGTGATAATTTACTAAAAGTGAAACTTAAGGCGTTTATTGAACAAGATGTGAGTGAAACAAACACAATCAGATGAAATGATGCAGTTTGTTGTTTCGCCTGTTTTCCATAAAAAAGATGAAGCAGTTTTGTCTCAGTTGTCAGTTTATGAAAAACTGCTGCTAAATAATATTTTCATATCTCATTAGAGGAAACAAATCGTTTGATTTTCTGGGAATCGGAGCACAGCTCTGTCTCGCCCCGCTGTGGCCTCGCTGTCATGGAGAGTCTCAGCGCCTGCTAGCGTCTCACAAGCTAGTAACACAAACTCAAACACAGATTCTGTTCTTAGGGAGACTCTGTAACATCTGTCCAGGGAATACAGATGAAAAATATTCTCTGGACTAACTCTGGCGCATTTACAGCATTTACAGTGTTTATTAATGTGCACTGTCCCTGTTAAATAAACCAACAAATACATAAAAATAAAGTAATAAATAAACATTATTGCCATTTCAGAATTCAAGTTCATTACAGATTCACAAAGCTGAAGAACTGAAGTGTTTTGGATGAGAGTTGAAACATCTTCAACAATCTGAAACGAATCTAGTTGCATTTTTTTTTCCCACAAAAACATCTTTGGTCGAATGTAAAAGTTATGAATCAGACGGTTTCACAGAATGAACATGAATTCCCTCCAGCTGAGAACATTTACTGCTGACAGAGAAATCAACAGCAGCAGGTGAATAATGTCAGAATCCATCATTCAGTCAGCGGTCACCTGACCTGCAGGTGACATCATCAACCTTCCTGCTGTGTGTCTTGAACAGACAGATCGGTGAGAACCTGATCGTCCCCGCTGGCGTGAAGACGGTGGATGCGTACGGTCAGCTGGTCATCCCTGGAGGAATCGACGCCAACACCAACCTGCATGCTCCGCAGAAAGGCCTGAACCCCGCCGACGACTTCTACCAGGGAACCAGAGCCGCTCTGGCCGGAGGAACCACCATGATCAGTCAGATTATTACCAATAAACTGTCAATACCGATCAATCAGGAACAGACCAGGGAAGCACAGTGATAATAATGAAACTGATGTTTGTGTTCACAGTCGACCACGTGTTGGCGGAGCCTGGAATCAGTTTACTGTCAGCGTTTGAGCAGTGGAGGGACGCGGCGGATCAGAGGGCGTGCTGCGATTTCTCTCTACACCTGGACATCACTCGCTGGCACGACGGACTGTACGAAGAGCTGGAGACTCTCATCAAAGACAGAGGTGGTTTACACCTGGACACCTGGACACAACACGTCAATACACGTCAACACAGACACGTCAACACAGAGACACGTCAACACAGACACGTCAACACAAAGACACGTCAACACAGACACGTCAACACAAAGACATGTCAACACAAAGACACGTCAACACAGACATGTCAACACAAAGACATGTCAACACAAAGACACGTCAACACAGACACGTCAACACAGACACGTCAACACAAAGACACGTCAACACAAAGACACGTCAACACAGACACGTCAACACAAAGACATGTCAACACAAAGACACGTCAACACAGACACGTCAACACAAAGACACGTCAACACAGACACGTCAACACAAAGACACGTCAACACAAAGACACGTCAACACAGACATGTCAACACAAAGACACGTCAACACAAAGACACGTCAACACAGACACATCAACACAAAGACACGTCAACACAAAGACACGTCAACACAGACATGTCAACACAAAGACACGTCAACACAAAGACACGTCAACACAGACACGTCAACACAAAGACACGTCAACACAAAGACACGTCAACAAAGAGACGTCAACACAGACACGTCAACACAGACACGTCAACACAAAGACACGTCAACACACAAACACATCAACACAGACACGTCAACACAAAGACACGTCAACACAAAGACACGTCAACACACAAACACATCAACACAGACACATCAACACAGACACATCAACAAAGACACGTCAACACAAAGACACATTAACACAAAGACACGTCAACACAAAGACACGTCAACACAAAGACACGTCAACACAAAGACACGTCAACACAAAGACATGTCAACACAAAGACACGTCAACACAAAGACATGTCAACACAAAGACACGTCAACACAGACACGTCAACACAAAGACACGTCAACACAAAGACACGTCAACACAAAGACATGTCAACACAAAGACACGTCAACACAGACACGTCAACACAAAGACACGTCAACACAAAGACACGTCAACACAAAGACACGTCAACACAGACACGTCAACACAAAGACACGTCAACACAAAGACACGTCAACACAGACACGTCAACACAAAGACACGTCAACACAAAGACACGTCAACACAAAGACACGTCAACACAGACACGTCAACACAAAGACACGTCAACACAAAGACACGTCAACACAGACACGTCAACACAAAGACACGTCAACACAAAGACACGTCAACACAGACACGTCAACACAAAGACACGTCAACACAAAGACACGTCAACACAGACACGTCAACACAAAGACACTAGTTGTGGGGGAAAAATTGATTCACATAAGAATTGCGATTCTTATCTTTGATTCTAAATCGATTCACAATTTCCAAAAATCGATTTTTAAAAGCGTTTTTCCATCTTAAGTATAGTTTAAATTTTCTCAGTAGCAATTTTAGCAGTGTGGCTACTTGTGAGTCAGTTGCTGCTAATGTTAGGTCTCTGAGTCGGTGGCCTATTGAAAATAAAGCAGCAAGAAATTCAGCCGGTTTCATCTTCACTGAAGGCAAGCGTCTGGATTTTGGATTTTACAATATGCCGGGGAAGAAGGAGTTTGGTGTGCAAGGTTTGCAAAACCAAAGTCAAGTACTTCGGGAACACACCAAATACCCGGGCTCACATCATACACCATCACCCAGAATTGAAAGAAGTGGAACAAGGGCCAACAGCCAACCAAGGCACACTGCACCACTGGACCAAACTCCCAGCCTTGAGTGAACAGGCAGAAAAATAAACTAGATCCATCACCTGTTTCACTTCAAAAGACCTGCACCCCTAGTAGTCGACAAAGAAAGGTTCATATACATGATCCAGACAACTGAGCCAAAGTATGACATACCATAACGTCATTTTTTTACTGAGAAAGTGGTACCTCAGCTTTACCAAGAGACAAAGGTAAAAGTCAGGGAAGCCTTGACTGAAGCCACCAGAATAGCTCTTACCTGTGATGCATGGACAACCCAGTCATTCGTCACGTTCACCGAGTGGCAGCTCGAGTCTCATGTTTTACAAACTAAGGTGACGCATGAAAGCCACACAGCCATGAATGCAATGTTTCACTCCGTCGCAGATGAATGGAAGCTAACAGTTGCAGATTTGGTGATTGTTAGAGGTAATGCTGCGAACATGTTTGCTGCTGTGCAGCTGGAAAACTTAACATACGTGTTTTGCAGATATAATCATTCTTGCCGCTCAGCAAGCTCTGAAGCTAAATTCGGTGTCACGGCTGCTTGGAAGGATTGGGCGAATCACTTGATCCCTCCACTGCTGCACCATTGTTAAGTCATGCCCTGCAGGTGAAACAGAAGCTTCTGCAGTTGTTGCCACACAAGCTGAAAATCGTTGTCGCTACAAGATGGAATAGTGCTTTCGAAATGGTTGAAAGATTTCTAGAGCAGCAGTCTGCCATTTGTGCTGCTCTCCAGGTGAGAAAATATGGAGGTTCAAGCAACATCTGCAAACAGCGAAATGAATGTCTCCAATGCTGAAGAAATAGCTAAAGCACTCAAGCCAATGAAATACACAACCAACATCATGTCACAGGACTCTAAACTGTCAATGATCGCTCCATTGCATGTTCAGCTGCTTCACGACACAGAAGCAGGCTTTGCTGGTGTTGACACACCAATTGTCTGGGAAATCAAAGCGGTGATCCACAAAGATTCAGCAAAGAGATACACAAGAGTGCAGAAGAGCATTCTTCACACAGCCTCTACACTCGATCCCAGGTTTAACACACTGCCTTTCCTTCCTAAAGAAGAACAGCTGGACATCTATGCTAAAGTGATTGCAGAGGCTGCAGCACTTGAGGTAATTAGCCTACTCTTTAATAATAGATGTTTTATAACAGTATACTGTCCATTTGTATGTTTAACTAATAACACAGATACAGTATAACACATATCATAATGTTACAAAATGTCAAAATGTTCTATTTTATCTTAGGGTAAGGGCACCTTGCTTATAAAATAAAACATAATTAATATGACTGTTGACTCTTTCTGCAGAAAGAGGTGAGGCCAGTTAAGGCTGAGGACAATCCTGAGGAGCCAGAATCAGGCCAAGAAGAAGGTCCTGCCTCTAAAAGAAGAACATCTGCACTGGCTAATCTGCTGGGCAGGACATTTACTGAGCTCAGAGGTGTCCCTAAATCTGCCAACACCAGAGCTGAGGAGGAGCTGAAGATATCTGGAGGAAGCTCCACTATCTCTCACAAGACCCCCGTCAATGGCGGATGTCCCATGAGACAGCTTTCCCTCTACTGGCCAAATTAGCTAAATGCTACCTGTGCTACCTAGTGAGAGCGCAGAGAGAGGATTCTCCACTGCTGGGGGATATAGTGCCAGCACAGTGGAGCAATCTTACTCCAGAACATATAGATCAGCTTTTTTTTCTACAAAGAACCTGGATATTGCAGTAATTCTACACACCAAGTCAAAACTGTGTCAAGCATTATTGTTCAATTTGTTGAAAAATCACACGAAATACCAGTTTTACAGTGTTATTTTTGAAATCGGCAAGTTTCTGAGAACTAAAAATGCAGCTAGCCTAGGCCTGCCAATTTTATTTATGTGACAGCATTTTTATTTTTTGTGTGACAGACCTTGTTATTCTTGAAATCACTGAGAATTGAAAAATACTAAAAAGTTTGTGAATAAATGTTACCTTTTGTCTCAAGTCTGCCTTTGTGTGTTTGCAATCAGTTGATATCACTTTTTCAAATATAAAAACTACATAATCTTCTACACACTTTACTATGCTTTCATGCCATCATTTGCCACGCTGCCTTTCTTAGCGCACAGCGGACTGAGGTAGATCCTGAAATTAGCATCACTGCACAATGAATAAAGAATCCATTTTGAGTGGAATCGTGAGATTCAGAAAGATTCAACCTCTAGTCCATACATGACATCGCAAAGACAAATACACGTCAACGTGAAGACACATCAAGGTCGACACGTGTTTGTCAAAGATACATCAACACAATCACAAAGTACTTTAAATGCATCAGTGTTTGAAAGCTGCTGTACAGGTGAACTTTAACTGTAGCACTGCTGTGTATTAATTACAGTATTTGTGTTTCAGGTGTGAACTCCTTCCTGTTTTTCATGGCCTACAAAGACAGATACCAGAGCTCCGACTCTCAGGTGGAACCACTGTTATTATTATATTATCATTATTTCTGTTGTTGTTGTTATTGTTGTTGCTGAGATGTTTTCATGGTTTCAGCTCTACGAGGCGTTCGGGGTCCTCCGGGACCTCGGAGCCATCGCCCAGGTCCACGCTGAGAACGGTGACATCATTGATGAGGTTATACAGCCTGACCAATTACACAGACATTTTATTTATGCAGGAAAATCTCTTTCAAAACACATAAAAACAATGTTTAATTAATAAGCTGAAGATTATTTTTAATTGGAATTTTTACACTGCATTTGAACTGGTTTAAACCGGATTGTGTTTCAGGAACAAAAGAAGCTTCTCAGTCACGGCATCACAGGACCTGAAGGACACGTTCTGTCTCACCCTGAAGAGGTAAATACAGCTAAGAAACACCTTGTGACACAAAAACTTAGAGTATATACATATAAACGTCCACCAGGTGGCATTAGTGGCAGCCAGTAGATGTGTACTTCTGATGATGTACGTGTGTTGTCATGTTGTATCTCAGGTAGAGACAGAGGCGGTGTATCGAGCCATCACCATCGCCAAACAGGCCAACTGCCCGATCTACATTACCAAGGTGATGAGCAAATCTGCTGCTGATGTCATCGCCAAAGCCAGGAAGAAAGGTGACATCATCCCCTTAATCCAGATTAGAAGAGATTTCAGTTTAGACTGTGTTGTTTTTATGATTCAGTCTGTGAGAATGTAGATTTGGAAATAAAAATCTCTCCACGACTCCACTCAGAGAGTCTAAGAAGGTTGGATACTCCCACACAGAAGTGACCCTCTGATTCTCTGGGTACAATGTCAACATAGAGGCCCTTTGAGTATCCCCACACTTACCTGGTGCTTTAAACCACAACCTCGGAACAGAAGAGAGGATGCAGCTGTGACCAGTTGTTACTGCTCCACCTACCGCACCAACTCCACCTTCTATCCCACCAGAGAGGTGATGCTTCAGCTCTCCAGAACTAGGTTTTGCATCTTGGACTGTCATTTTTAGGGTCCCCCTAATATGTGTGAGGTAGTTCTGTCACAAAGTTGCCATTTCATAAAGGTTTTGGACTCACTCTCACACCTCTTCATAACATTCAGTGAATGAGCGACCTCTAGCAGATGGAGCGCAAAAAAACATCCAGATATACTACGAGTGATGTTGCAGTGCTGAGTGTGTGTGTGGCGGACTGGATGGAGCGGAGGGACAGAGCAGAACTCTGGAGGGGAGAGCCGGGGGCCGAGCCGGAGCTTCTGGAGGAATAACACCGGATTCTGCTCTGATCCAGAGCTGTTTATCTATCGGTTAACAGCTCTCTTTGTCTCTCTTCATCCATGTTGACCGCCGACTGGAGGGGAAACGGAAATGTCAAGGACGTCAATGTCGAATTTGACCAATGAAAATAGGGTTAGGTGTGTGAAACTTTACAAAAATAGAGCCAGGGCGAGCGGTTTTTGAAACAAGCAACACGTTGCTCAGTCTGTTCACTGTGCACAGAGCAAGTTAAGCACACCAATAAGTAAAAAGCCAAAAAAAAAAAAAAGAAGAAAAACGTACTTTAAAAGCGTTAATTGAAGACATCAATAAGACATGAGTAGGTAAGATAATAAAACATTAATAATAAAAGATAATACAAGCAATAAAAATAACAAAATAAAAGACTGACTGGAGTATTTACAATAAAGTTATAGCAACTTCCTCTGTCATGGCAAAACATCAAATGTCTGTCTCGCTCACACCTGTGTCATCAAAATCATGCAAGTTTTGGGCCCACTCACTTGAATTTCAATTAGTACATTGAAAAGTCTTGATGTGTTTGTGTGTAAAACAAATTAATTTCCTAATTTTCATCAAGTCTATTTTTAGAAAAGTAAAGACTTTTAACCCACATGGCCTGGTCAAAGTGTGATTGACATGTGTACTGTCAGGTGTGTAGAGACAATAAGTAACTGCAGCTGGACACAGAAAAATACTCATATATTTGAATGGAGAGCATGAGCGTGAGTGTGAGAATAAAGGAAAAACTGCTGTACAGAGCTGCAAATTTTAGTTTTGATGGTATTTTTCTACAGCACTTTATCACTAAACTGTCACGCTTACTCCATTTTTTCCCTTCCCCTAATACGTCATCCTCACTACTGAATTATAAATATAAGACCTATAATTATTGTAGAATAAATGATAATAACAACAAACTTCATTCAAAGTTTGTAGATAATGTACTGTATGTATATAGGCCTTTCTGCTGTGAGCTGCATTCAACCCCCACACCAGTGGCGGCTGGTGACTCAAAAAATTGAGTAGGACAGGAGGAAAACCAACATACCGCATCAAACTATATCATTGTCCCACCTGATGAAATTGGAGGGGTGGGGGGCAATTTTATAATGCAATAAAACAATTTGCTTTTAAAAACTAAAACCCCTGAGTGGTGTTAAGTATAATAAATAAATGAGGTACTACATAAAAGCCAGACTAAACAGATGGGTCTCTAGTCTATGTTTAAAAATATCTATTCTTTCAGCTTCCTCAGATCCTCTGCAGCTGTTCCAGCAGCTCGGAGCGTGACGGCTGGAAGCAGCATCATTGAAGGTTTTTGTTCTGCTTTGTGGAAGAGCTAAAAGAGAAGAACTGGAGTTATGTGAGGGGCCTTCCTGGATCATAAATCAGGCGCATTTCTCAGAGGTAGTCTGGTGAGAGGACATGTAGTGCCTTATAAACTAATAAAAAAAAAATCAGTACGGAAACTAACAGGTAACCAGTGTAAAGACTTTAAAATAGACGCAATGTGTGCTCTCCTTCTGGTCAGCACTTGTGCAACAGAATTCTGGATAAGATGACCCGATCAGGAGCTGTTGCCCCCAGCAACACAGCTCCCAGGATCACTGGGGTATTCAGACTCCTCCACTACGTAATGGTGGATGTGCTCAGACAAGTACTGTAGGTTACACATCTGTGTGTTTATGTCTTCAGGTATGGTGGTGTATGGGGAGCCAATCACAGCCAGTCTGGCCACTGATGGCTCTCACTATTGGTCCAAAGACTGGGCCACAGCTGCTGCCTTCGTCATGAGCCCACCCCTCAACCCTGACCCTTCAACTCCACAGTACCTGACCTCTATGTTAGCATGGTGAGTATGACTCCACCTCTGTTACCATGGTGAGTATGATTCTATTTGTACCAGGTGACCCTGACAGGTGTGTTGTGTGTTTTTCTTCCAGTGGAGACCTCCAGGTGACGTCCAGCGCCCAGGCCAGCTTCTCCACGGCTCAGAAAGCCGTCGGTAAAGATGACTTCACTCTGATCCCAGAGGGAACTAACGGGATCGAGGAGAGGATGTCGGTGGTCTGGGACAGAGCTGTGGTGAGATAATCTGACCTTTGACCTTTAAGAGGTATCAGAATCTGTTTAAGGAGAGAAAAAGCCCCTAAAATATTTAGAATATACTTAGTTTCTGCATGTCAACTTTGTATTGAAAACCAAAAAATGGCAGGACATGCATCACAAAACATCTTCCATCATCCTGAACAGGAATCCCTCTTCTGTTGATCCTCCTAAAAGCTTTTTCTTTATCTGAGTTGGGGCTCTAAGGATATATGCTGTCTAAACAAGTATTAGAGAACAGGATGAATTTTACATGTGAGACTTGGCTTATGTCACCTTACATCTATCTTTAATTTTCTTTGCAGTCTACAGGGAAGATGGATGAAAATGAGTTTGTTGCAGTAACAAGCACCAATGCTGCAAAACTCTTCAACATTTACCCTCGCAAAGGTATCACATCAGTCATCAGAGTTACACTGTGGAGATAAAGACAAAGTTACTGACCGTCATGTAATAACACACAAGAAGATGACATGTGGACTTTGATCCTTTTTTGATCAGATGAAACCGTAACTAAAGTGTAACTTTATGTAAAAATGCTTTAATCGAATGAATGAATATGAAGTTGAGAATTCTGTCATAGTCATGCAAAGAACCTGCCGCAGTGATATTTTGTTTAAAACTAGAAAAAGTAGAAGTCAGTAGAACTCAGTAGAACTGTGCTTGTGTGTTCAGGACGGATTGCTGTTGGTTCTGATGCTGATATCGTCGTCTGGAACCCAAAAGAGACTCGAACTGTTTCTGGAGAAACTCACAACCTGGTAACGAGGGCGCGGGCTGCATCAATCATCATCATCAATAATCAGCATTCATCATCAATCATCACCATCACTGATGATCATTGATCACCTCCTCCTGTCCTGTCTCTGTGCAGACAGTGGAGCTGAACATCCTCGAGGGTTTAGAATTTCGTGGCGTGGCATCGGTGGTGATCAGTGGCGGTCGAGTCGTTCTGGAGGACGGAAAACTCAACGTGACGGAAGGTTCAGGACGCTTCGTCCCCCGGAAGGCTTTCCCCGACGCTGTCTACAGGAGGATCAGAGCTCGCAGCAAGGTAACCTACCACCCACCTGTTAACCAGGTAACCTATCAACAACTTGTCAGCCAGGTAACCTACCAACCACCTGTTAACCAGGTAACGTACCAACAACCTGTCAACCAGGTAATCCACCAAACATACAATACTGTGCAAAAAAGTAAAGTGAGAAAGCTTTTAAAAATAATGCCATGAATAGTTTTTATTGATCAGTTAACTTGATCCAAAGTTGAGTAAACAGCAGAAACCTAAAGTAAATCAATATTTGCTGTGAGCAGCTTTGCCTTTAAAACAGCAGCAATTCTCCTCGGTTCACCTGCACACAGTGTTTCAAGGACTTGGCAGGTCGGTTGTTCCTGCATCTTGGAGAAGTTGCCACAGTTCTTCTGTGGATTTCGGCGTCTCAGCTGCTTCTGTCTCTTCATGTTAATCCCAGACTGACTCCATGATGTTGAGATCAGAGACCATCTGTTGCAGGACTCCTTGTTCTTCTTGTTGCTGAAGATAGTTCTTTATGACTCTGGCTGGATGTTTGGGCTCATTGTCATGCTACAGATGATCAGACGCCTCCCTGATGCTGTTGCACTTTGGAGAAGAATTTAAACATCCAGGTGCCTAAAACTTTTGCACAGTACTGTATGTTAAACAAATAACCTTCTGGTTTAACACATGACCACCCAGTCAACATGGTTGACAAGCTGGTTGTCTACCAGGGGATCAATAACCATTGAGGTAACTGACAGGTTAATAATAGTGTACTGGAGGCCAATCAGTTAACTAATTTATCAGCCTGTCAGCAACCTGAGATTGTTTTTGTTTTTTTTATTGCTCTGCTCAGATGGCCGAGGCTCGTGGTGTCCCCCGTGGTAACTACGATGGTCCGGTTCATGATGTCATCAGTATGACTAAATCGGTCCCATCCACTCCAACCACCAGGGGGACCCCCTGTCCCAAAACCCAAACCGGCCCCCGAAACCTCCACCAATCAGGATTCACCCTGGCAGGTAGTGTGCAGACATGAAGGACACACATTCATCTGCAGTATTCCAATAATCTGATCAATACACTGATCATTTTTTCTTCTTCTTCTCTGCAGGAGCTCAGATTGACGACCACATACCGCGACGCTCTGCTCAGAGGATTGTGGCGCCGCCTGGTGGACGATCCAACATTACATCCTTATCTTAAAACAACAGCAAGAATTAAACTGTTACTCTGAGCATGTACAACTCAGAGTACCAGTACTTCAACAAATACTGAACCCTACAACAACCTTACAGTTAGTACTTGATCTTAATGTGACAGTACTTCAGCTAGTACTAAATCCTACAACAATGGCACTACCATCTTGCAACTAGAACAAAAACATTTCAACAATGGTAATACCACTCAACAGCAAATGGTGGTACTATAACTAGTTTAAAAACGTACAACTACTTCACTAGTACTCAGTCCTGCAAACACCCAACTTCTTCCAAACCTACAACTTGTGATATATCCTCCAACAATTTACTTCTACAAGTATTAAACCCTAAAACAACCCTCCAACTAATACTAAAATCTACAACGATACTTTAATTAGTACAAAATTATGCAAACGTGGTACTATCACTTTACAAATACTAGTAGGACCTACACACAATTAACAGTAATAAACCTTCTAACTGGTTCAAAATCCTTTTTTGTACTTTTTTGTATTCCAACTAGTAATGAATGTTACAACGATACTACAACCTTACAGGTCCTACACTCTACGACTACTCGTTAATTAATTAATTAACCCTGTTACAGTGGTGCAACAGCTACTACTAAACCCTAAAACTATTACTAAATGCTAGAATATTGGTACTTCAACCAGTATTAATATAGTATAAACTGTACAAATACCCAACAACCGCCTCTAAACTTAAAACTAGTGCTAAATCTTCAAACAATTGTACTTCTTCTTAGGAGTAAACCTTCAAGAACAACCTTCCACCTAGTACTGAATCCTGAAACAATGGTATTACAACCCTACAAATACTACTAAACCCTACAACAACTGTACTTCAAATAGTACTAAATGTTACAACAATGGTACTACAACCCTTCAGCATGTACTACAACCTGTGACGAGTACTAGACTCTACAACAGCGGTACTCAACTAGTACTGAATAATACAACACTGGTATTTGAAACCAGTTCTTTGAAGTACTCTACCCCTTCACATGTGTACTAAAGATTTCATCTCATCTTAAAACATATCATCAGTTTTCACTTCACCATGTTCTCGTTCTCTCTCAGCTCCCTCTGACAGAGGGAGTAGTAGTAGTAGTAGTAGTAGTAGTAGTAGTGGCAATAGTAGATACAGTACATCACTTAACATAACATAGCATATAACTGACTGGTTGTTTGTTCCCAGATAAACAGCTGGCTCCATCAAAATACTTCTTCCATTTTTACAGTGAACTCATCCTGCTCATGTTGGTCATTGTAAATTAAATTCATGTAACTCCACAGTAGTCATTATTCAAACAGTAACACTTAAGTAACATTTTGTGTCTTTTTTCACAATATAGTGCATTTTACTGAAGGACTTTGACAATGTACTAGCATATTATTCCAGTTCCATGTCACTCCTCTATCTGTTCCTTAAAGAATCAGTCTGTGGTAGAGTAATGTGAGTGGTGTTCATCCTGATGAGTGTTCCTATTGGTCAGATTTAATCTGGACTGACTGAGTCGGACTGCAGGTCTGGTCCTGTCAGCATGAGCTCAATCTTTTTGTCTCAGAATGAAAAAAACAGATTTTAACTTTCAGAGTAAAACCATGAGAATTTCTGTGAACATAAAAACATCAACTAACCTCATATGGTGCTATAAATCCAGTGGTAGCCTCCAGGTAGCAATCCCTTCATCCCTATTCCCAGATTATCTAAAGCAATATCTGACTCGCCCACCAGATTATCTAAAATTATATCTCCGCTTCCTTGATTATATGAAATAATATCTGACTTCGCCCCCAGATGATCTAAAGTAATATAAATAATATTAAACTCCGCCTCCCAGATTATCTAAACTAATACTTGACTCCGCCTGCCAGATTATCTAACATATTATCAGACTCCACCCTTCTCACGCCCCCCTACTGTGACCTCTGATGACCTATGATGATTTTTAACTGTATTTGATTTGTAAAGACTTCATTTGATACCATGATCATTTTGTATTTTTTACAGTTTTTGTATCCTGGCAGTGTTAGCATCAGCGATCGTAGTACTCAGACACAGTTCAGCCACCAAGACACCCACTGCAGCCATGTTCGTGCCAAGCTGTTGCCACAGCAACATGTGGTTAAGAGTCCATCATATAATCGTTATGGTGGAGAACATCTGCCATCATGCCGTCCTTAATAAACCTTGCAGATTCAGCTCCAACGTGACATCATTGTTAAAGACAACATGACATCATTGATAAAGACAACATGGCATCATTGATAAGGACAACATGACATCATTGATGTAGACAACATGACATCATTGATGAAGACAACATTGCGGCTGTGTCTCTGCTGGCTGAGCTGTTTCTCAGAGCATTTGTCTGTAGCAGTCTGTTGTTTTTCTGTCCTCACAGATGCACTGAAGCAAAAAACGGAGGACATGAACTCTTTATATAAAAAAATGTGCCGAAATGGAGGTGGGTATATGAAGAGGGGTTACCGTGGCGACGGTGCATCTGTTGGTGTTGTTCCCGTAGTGAATGTAAACCTTCTTCCTGTTGTGATGAGAGCTGCATGAGTAAATTAAACTGTGAAGAGAAACTCTGAATGAGGCGTCACTTTTTATACGACACACACTGACCTGAGATCAGATGTTTCCATAAAATCACACATACGGTATTTACACCACATGACCTGCAGATGTCACTGTGCTTCTTCAGAGTCGTCAAACATTACAGGTTTATTTCTTCACAGGGATCTTAATCGAACACCGTCATGTCAATGTGTGCATGTAAAGAGATGTCAGTGTGTGTTTGTGTCTTCAGTGGTGGAGAGTAACTAAATACATTTACTCTACCAGTTTTGAGGTACTTGTACTTTACTTGAGTATTTCCATGTGATGCTACTTTCTACATTTCAGAGGGAAATATTGTACTTTCTACTCCACTACATTTATCTGACAGCTTTAGTTACTTTTCAGATGAAGATTTGACACAATGGATAATATAACAAGCTTTTAAAATACAACACATTGTTAAAGATGAAACCAGTGGTTTCCAACCTTTTTGTCTTTTGACGTCTTACAAAAAGCAGTGTGTAGTCGGGGTCACATTTCACATGTCTATGAGTTGTTAACAGCTCCACCAAATAGTGATTTTTCCCTCTAAACTTCTCACATGCTTTCATTTCAATAAATGTTCAAATGATCCAATATTTCAGCAAAAATCAAAGATTAGAGAAAAAGTCCAAAAACTGAAAACAGATTTGTGTATCAGAACTTTGTTTTTTCTTCTTTCCTCTCCCATTAATCATCTCACCACCCCTCAGATTTATCTGCTGACCCTTTGGAGGGGCCCGACCCCTAGGTTGGGAACCACTGGACTAAACTAGCTAACTGTATATAAAGTAGTGTAAACTAGCTCCACCTCCAGCAGCTACAACAGTAACATGCTGCTCTAACACTGATGCTTCACTATTAATAATCTAATGATGTCATATATAATAATATATCAGTCAGAGGGACCAAACCACTACTTTTACTGCAATACTTTAACTACATCAAGCTCATAATACTTATGTACTTTTACTGCAATACTTTAACTGCATCAAGCTCATAATACTTATGTACTTTTACTGCAATACTTTAACTACATCAAGCTCATAATACTTATGTACTTTTACTGCAATACTTTAACTACATCAAGCTCATAATACTTATGTACTTTTACTGTAGTAGGTAGATTTTTTATGCAGGACTTTTACTTGTAATGGAGAATTTTTACATTGATGTATTGGTACTTTTACTTAATTAAAGGATCTGAGTACTTCTTCCATCTCTGTTGTGCCATCATGATGTGAAGCATCAAATCATCTGTAAGAACATGAAGGATGTTGGAGAAGACAGATTATTCTCATTCTTTAGTTTTGGTTGAACTACACAAACAGTTTGATTTCATTGTGTTTTCACTTCAATAAACTGCTGATCACAAACATTTATCAGGAGGTCAGCTGTCAGGGAGTAATGAGGCCAAACACACACACACACACACACACACACACACACACACACACACACACACACACACACACACACACACACGCACACTTGCTTGGTCAACATATTTGATAGATAATTTGCATAAAAACAATCAGAGTGAACATGCTTCAGTGAGGAAAAAGAAAATATTTCATCTTTTCATCATAAACAAACTGATGAACGTTTCTTTTGTTTCTTTAATTTAATTCCAGTTTTCATTCCATTAAACTGTTTGATTGAATTAAGATGAAGAAACAGAAACACAGAAAACTGCTGTGATTGTCGTGTTCTCGCTGCTACAAACTAAAAGTCCTGTTTATCATCAGATATGAAAATAAGAGCTGGGACAGTCTGAAGTGAACCTGCAACACGTGTGTTGTGATGTCACACAGATGCTAGGAATGTGATCTGATGTGGATCATGTTAATGCAACAGAAACCACATCTGGAGGTGGTCTGGTCTAGGGTTGGGCAATATATCAATATTATATCAATATCATGATATCAGAATAGATATTGTCTTAGATTTTGGATGTCATAATATCATGATGTGGCATAAATGTTGTATTTTTCTTGTTTTAAAGGCTGCATTACAGACTGTTCTAGCTGCCTTTGCCCACTTAGTCATTATATCCACATTACTAATGATTGTTTATAAAAAGTCTCATTGTGTAAATCTTTTGTGAAAGCACCAATAATCATCCTCACAATATTTTTGCAATATTGATATTGAGGTTACATGTGTGTGTGTGTTTTCTTTTTATCCAGCCAGCTCTGTTTTGTACATAAATTCAACATAACAAGCTACCCGAAGTTAACTGCTGGTAGTCGCCATCACCTCACTTTATACTGAAGTATTGCAAGATGTTTGTTAACATGGAGGGTATTGAACACACCAGCACACAGCTGGAATACTTTACTACAGTGTCAGAGATTTAACTAGTGATGTTTTACTGCCACCCAACTTTCCTGTGAATGCACAATTATTATGCTGATACCATAAAGCTGGCGTAATATTCAGTTTCTTGTAATACTATGGGTTAGCAGAAAATGTAAAGACTTTTGGTGTTTTTAATTGCTTACTCTTGGCATTTGAACAGGGCAATGACAGGGCCGGCTTTAAGGAACTGCATGACAGTGGAGGAATTTGACTTTCTACTGGAACGGGTGGCACCAATCATTACTGAGGAAGACACCAGGTTTCAGAAGGCCATCAGTGTGAGGGAACAGTTGTCTGTGACACTATGATTTTTGGCCACAGGTGCTTATCCCATGGGAGAAATAAACACTCCTGTTATATGCAGGTCAACACCTCCCTCCTTCCTTGACTTTCACTCCCTCCCTCACTCACTCACAGTTCACATGGTAAAGTTGACCCAGTGGTTCTGAATGGTCTGTAAGACCGTAGTGGAGATCAAGTTTCTACCCTGACTCCCCACATTCACATAGATCTCCAGCAAGCCTCAGATGTTGGTCTCTGAACACACACACACTCAGCTCACAGTGAAATGGTGAATCTCATCACATTTCTATGTTTTTACTTTTGAAGGTGAAACTTTTCAATCCCTGGGTTCCAGTACTGCATCAGCAGCACAACAGTCTCCCAAATTGTCCTCTCAACATGTGAAGCTCTCTATGAAGTGATGAAAGAGGACTACCTGAAGTTAAAACACTAGAAAAAACACTGAAAGAAAAGTTAATTCTACCAGAACATTGGTAATCTTACATCAGACTACTAATCAGTATGGAACTGAAAATATTACTACTGAATTATACTGTACATTTGTATCTTACCATTTTTCTTTAGACACCAACATCTGAGTCTGGCTGCAGAGCTATAGCCAAGGATTTCTATGAGAAGTGGCTGTAACCAAACCTCCTTGATGCCCTGGATAGAAAGCATATATACATACAGCCCCTGGTCATTCAGGCAGCACCTTCTGAAGTTACAAAGGCCACTTTTCTGTGGTGTTAATGGCTGTTGCAAATTATGGATTTGTTTATGTGAATGTGGGGATCCAGGGCAGCAACGCTGTGATGTCTCGCATGTTTGTCGAAGATGATGCCTCCTCCCTACGGCTTGACCTGCAGAAGCCGTACTCACACAGAGATCTGGATCATGACCAGAGGGTCTATAACTATTGCCTCTCAAGAACTCGGTGGGTAGACAAAAATGCTTTTGGCATTTTAGTGAACAGGCTCCGGGTCTTCAGAACCACTGTCTGCCTGGATCACTGGCGGCTGGTGACTCAATAAAATTGGGGAGGACAGGCAGAAAATCAACATGAAATCTTACAACAAACCGCATCAAACTATATCATTGTCCCACCTGATGAAATCGGAGGGGTGGGGGGCAATTTTATATGCCAATAAAACAATTTGCTTGAGTGATGAAAAGGCTGCTTCTTTAAAGACATTTAGCATCTACATAATGTCTCTAAACGAAGAAGTGCTCATTTTAGCCATGGATTGGATCAAATGTGTCATTTTACCAACAAAGTGAAATTCAAATTTATAGTATTGTTCTATTGTGACAACAGATTTATGATCTCATCAAAAACAGACAACATATCACATGATTGACACGTGTTTCCTATGTATTTACCTAGTATACAGAAATATATAAAGTAGTACAAAGCTTATAATGTGATACAGGTTCAGATCAGTGCTGAATACTAGAAAGACTGAACACTAAAAACATTCACTGATCTAAAAGTGTAGGTTCACATCAGAAAGTATTAGTGCACGTATCAAATATATGACTTACACACTCTTATCTATGTGCACGACATACAAAATATAGTCTACAAAGCTGACATGTTAACACTAGGGGTTCGGATCATATCATAGATTTGAGTCACAGATGCTCAGTTATTGCAATATGAGGCATGAAACCTTCCTCTTTTAAACAGTGAATGAAACAGCCTCTGTCCACATCATCAAAACTTAATGATAACAAACATTCACCGCTAACGTCAGTTAGCAGCTAGATGCTAATTAGCTGCTCAGCTACAGCACATTAAACAGCAGGTAAACAACTCAAATGTCAGGTTGGACGCGTTAGATGCTGGTTTGATCGTTTCTCTTCAAAATCCCTGTTAGCGTTAGCAACATGCTGTCTGCCCATGACTTGTACTTACAGTAGTTTGTTTACTTTGTCTTAAATGAGATATTAAATTTTGCAATTAATCCGCAGTTCATATGCCTGCCAAACCGTGGGGGGCAATCCGTACGAATCATGGATCAACTACAATCAGTTACTCCATTAGTTAACACTTGTTATTCTAGTTACTTTAAGCTTATTACTCAATATACAACTCAGCTTAAAAACGAACTAAAGAAACTGTCAGAAGCAAGCAGCCAGACCTCCTGCACTCATTCACTAATCACATCAACAGGTGAACAACCACTCAATTAAAAACGAATGAATGAGTGAGTCCAGACAGCTCACTGTAACTTCAACAAGCAAACTAACGTTACCCACAACACATTATATGATCTCTGCTGCATTCTTGTTAAGGAGATAAATTCACACAACAGCCACTCAGAGACATTTAACCATCAGAGATGAAATTAGCGACCAAAGAGACAGAGAGAGAGAAGCTGTATCTGACTCACGTTATCTGACGTCTTCTCCTTTCTTATTTCATGTCATAACGTCCATTTGTAGCTGTTGATCATCTTGTTTCTTAGTTAACAGAACTTTTTGGCTGCTGCTTAACCAGTCTGATATCATTAGCAACAATGACAAACAAGCTAACTCTCCCCGGTAGTGTCCTGCTGCTGCTGCGCTGCACAGTCCAGATAATTTGTCCCATTAGCTTAACAACAGTCCTTAACAGTCCTTCCATAGATGTATAAAGAGTCCTTCAGGCTGCTACAACAAGCTAACTGTTGCGTTGGCTAACGCAAGGAGCTATCTACTGCAGCTACTCTGCCTTACTGTGGAGAGAATTGAAGATGAATTCCGGAAACTATCATTGGACCAACTCGATGTCAATATTGCATTCTGGTTGTTGATTGGTTAGGGAGGACAGCCTCCCTTGGAGCATCATTTTACGTGTCATGGCCAATCACAGATTAGCATGAAAAAAATGAAATACATTAAGTCCAATGTAAAAGATCCCACCCTGCGGAGAACAGCAGGCACCCATCCTTTGTCCCCCACTCCACCTCCACCAATTGCGTAATGATTAGTTGATTAATCGATTAGTTGTCAACTATTAAATCAATCGACAACTATTATGATAATCGATTAGTTGTTTGGAGTCATTCTTTAAAAAAAAATCCAGATTCTATAAATATTTTCTGCTTTCTTTAGTCCTCTTTCACAGTAAACTGAGCATCTTTGGTTTGTGGACTGTTGGTCGGGACAAAACAAGACATTTGAGGACGTCATCTTGGGCTTTGGGAAACACTGATTGACATTTTTCACTATTTTCTGACATTTTATAGACCAAACAACTAATCAATTAATGAGAAAATAATCAACAGATTAATCAATAATGAAAATAATTGTTAGTTGCAGCTCTAACCTTTTACATTGGGAACATCAACATATTGAAGGCACATTCATTGCAAAATATGTCATTCTTTTCAGATCTTTTTAAAACACACACCCAGAACAACTCAGCATCAGACTCTTGAACTCCTTTCTCTCCAAACCTCCATTTCTCACAAAACTTTCTTTTTTAATGTGCTTTATCTTTTCATTGGTAGGTTGTCGTTGTAAATGTTGGCTTACTCCTTGTAAATGTTGCCA
The DNA here is from genome assembly GCF_963924715.1 of Thunnus thynnus. Lineage (NCBI taxonomy): Eukaryota > Metazoa > Chordata > Actinopteri > Scombriformes > Scombridae > Thunnus > Thunnus thynnus. The sequence continues at coordinate 1,121,380 of NC_089536.1, read as the reverse complement.
GGTAATAGCTATTTAATTAACAGTAGCTAGCAGCAGACTGGTGGCAAGAGAGGTGCGATGTTGAGTAGCTGATGTCCTGTATGGTAAACAGAACTGCGAAACTAGGAGCCCTCGAGATGGTCTGTGGCTGGCGCTCCTTCGCCTCAGACTGTCTGGAGCACTCCTACAGTTAGGTGCATGACTACACTGTATAGGAACAAACATGAGTATTTTCCTCCAAGCCATCATGCCAGATATTTTATACGTGACTATTTTGGTACAAACATTTACCGCCAGCATGGTGGACAGCCTTCCAAGATTCACTCGTCAAACAGGAAATCCACCAGTAATTTTGGATGGTCTACACCCACTGAACTATAAAAATTAGCTGTACCTGTGCCATCCAGATACACATGTAATTTACAAAACAAATGTCACGTTAGAACATCTTCAAAGTCAACTTGTATGAACATGTCATTTTTTGGAATGTAAAAGGCACATTATGTTTTTCTATTTTACAATGAAACATCTAGCTCTGCCTCGCTGTCTTTAAGCATTAAATGCTTTAAATTTGGTGGAGTTGAGGTGGAGTGTATGTGTGGTGGTAGGGTGGTGGTGGTGCACTTGAGGGTATGAAACACACCTTGGGGTGTGTATGGTGTTCCTGCTTCTTTGTGTGCATAGTGGGTCATATTCTGATCTTGCTCTTGTATGTCATACAAAACAGTCATTACATTTTTCTTCACTCTTGTTCTCAATGCCAAACCATTAATTTGTCTCAGCTCTGCTGCCACCTGTTGTCCAAATGTAGATTCTGTATCTTCAGGATTCTTGGAGTCTGACTGTATGGTTTTGGACATCTCTCTAAGCATCATGAGCTTCTGGAGCTTTGTTTCAGTCTCAGCAGATTTGATGCTTTTCTGAGCCTTTTTGAAAGGCTGCTGACTGACACTGGACTCACATACATTGATGGTAGGAGATGGACTTGGAGCTCTTGATGATTCAAGGAGTGTTGTACTTGGTCTTGATCCAGGCTGAGTATCTGTACATTCCAGTGTTAAAGAGGATCCAGCATGCAACACTTCCTCATCACTGGATTCCTGGACCTGTGTTTCTGCATCGTCCTCGTCATCTTCAAACTGTTGGAGAAATCAAAAAGTATTGAGATTTCATATACCTGCTATTTGATTAGTCTATAAGCATTTAATTGCATCAACAAAATACACACATTTCTTTATTTTTTTTATTTTGTTTTTTATTTTTAGATTTATAACAAGATTGTTCAACTGATTGCCAATTTCAAAATATAATTGACAGTTGATCTATCAGATTAATGATTAATTAACTCCATCCCTGATGTGCCATCATTAAATAATGGTCCTGGAATAGCCCCAAAAGGGACTTTGCAATATGTAGCTACTGGTGTCACTGGTTGCTTCGTAGTCACTCTAAATTTGCTGTCGGGCTCCTACTACTTTGTCTCTTGTTGGCGGTGTTACAAAGGTGATTAATGGTTTCGTACAAACATTTATGGTACAATGCAAGGCTGATAGTTGCCAGTCCAAGTAGCTGGTCACATTCCATCCTACATACAGGCATGTACAGAGGATGTCAGAGTAATTATCTACCAAGTCTAATACGCACTTTGCCATCTATCTCTGTCTGTCTCATCCGAGTAGAGCTTTTACTGAGACAAATACTGACTTCCATACGTGTCTGTATGTAGGATGTAGCAGGAGCCCAACAGAAAGTTTAGAGCAACCATATGGCCACCATGAACAATGAGACAAGGGGCTACATAGGTGAGCCATATCAGTTTGTGGATCTTTGGAATAGTGTACATCCAAATATCAAAACACAATTTCAATGTCCCTTTTGGGCATCAGGATGGAGAGGTGTTTACAACAAGGCTGCTCTCACTTGGCGGGAACCACAAATTAATTCAGAAAGTCAAGGTTTCTCTTTAGCCACCGCTACTTTGAAGAGAGAGGCTTGTCTTCACGTCCACTCAGTAGGGGTTTCTGCAGATAGCAGAACTGTGTCCTCAAAGGCAACCTGAACAACCACTGAACGCCTGTGGGAGATTTTTGACTGATGTGTTGGACAGCGCTCTCCACCACCATCATCAATACACCAAATTAGGGAATATCTTTTTGATGAATGGACTCTGGAACAACACTTCCAAAAGATATTCCCTCATTTGGTGGTGGAGAGCGCTGTCTAACACGTCGGTCCAAATTGGGTTGAAATTGGGTTGAGATCTGGTGACTGTGAAGGCCACAGCATATGATTCACATCATTTTCATACTCACCAAACCATTCAGTGATCCCTTGTGACTTATAGACCAGACCAGCAAATACAGCTACTTCAAAAAGCATCATGGCCGGGCCCCTTTTTGGGGATAGAAAACCTCAGGTCTGATAAATGTTAATGCATTTTGTGTTCAGCTGAGAATTTTGACAAGTTTGTACGCATTCATTTCATGTTAAACAAACCTTTGTTTTATAGACATGTCTAATAATTATTTTGTTATCCTGCCTGAACCTGAGCATTTGCGATACCTGATTAAATTACGGTTGATCGGTCAGCTGTCGTGTTCCTTCAGCCTCCATCCGTCCAAGCAGATCAATGACCCGACACAGCAGTCGTCACTAACATAACTATTAAAGTTTAGTACTAGTCTTAACTAGTGAAGACTAGTTATGGTCCTTTGTAAGTAATAAAAGAGTGATATTACCAGTTATGAAGTGTTTCCCACACATGTATAGATGGGAAGACACTGGGTCCATTAGCTTCTCCTCCTTATCTTGTCTCCAGATAGCTTGAAGCCATAAAACTCTCCTTTTTGGATGCCTTCCTTTTCCAGGAAGGAACTGGAGATCTGGTTTTGTGTGTTTATTAGTTTTACAACCTGCGACACAACAGCTTTTCGGCATTTTCCTCTGTGTGTGTGTGTGTGCGTGTGTATCTGAATACAAATGAGGAAGCTAAAAGCTGAATTTGTATCCACAACAAGAAATGTCTCAATCCAACCAATCAGACATGGAGGAATTTAACCAACAACTACTACAAACACACACATACATGCACAAACACACACACACACACACACACACACACACACACAAACAGAAACACTCTGACAGGTAATTTTCTGGTGAAACACTCAGCGACGCTTCTGCAACATTTTCATGTCAAAATGATTTGACAGTTTTAAAATGAAGACAGGAGGAAGAGGAGGAGGAGGTGAAGAGGAGGGGGAGGAAGAGAGGAGGAGGGGAAAGAGGAGTAGAGGATAAGGAGGAGGAAGAGGAACAGGATAAGAAGGAAGAGGAGGAGGAGGAGAGAAGAGAGGATGCGGAGGAGGAGGAAGAAGAGAGGGAAGGGTATATAGAGTAAAATAAATATTGATCAGAATGATGAGGATCTAATCGATGATGCAGAGCATGTTGTGTTTAAATAAACTGATCAATCATCACAGATCAACCTGATCAATACATGAGACTGAAGTCTGAACACAAGCTGTTATTAGAGCTGCAACTAACGATTGTTTTCATTATCAATTAATTGATCAGTTGTTGGGTCCGTCTCATCAATATTCTGTTCATAAGGAGAGAAAATCTGACATGTTTAAGAAGCTGGAAGTAGCAAATATTTGGATTTTTTGCTTAAAAAATGAGTCAAACGATCAATTGATTTGCTGTTGATCGATTAATCGTTGCAGCGTTTGGTTGTTATTAGTTTCTCTGCTGTGAAGACCAGACTGCAGATTAACCCTTTAACACCGCAGCCATCAGTGTGTGTGTGTGTGTGTGTGTGCATGCAGTCTAACATCCAATAATTGTTTTCGTCTGTCATGATCTCAAGTTGCCATGGCAACAGACGAAGAGCAGCAGGTGGCAGAATTACTGTGATTGCAGAGATTCAGACAGGTGATTCACCTCAGACTGACGACAATAACAACAATAATGACAATAACAATGATAATAATAATAGTAATAACAACAAAAACAACAACAACAACAATAATAACTATTATAACAATAATAATAATAGTAATAATAGTAATAAGTATAATAATAAATTATGCTTTCATCCTTCAAACTAAAGTCAAGAAGAAGAACAGAATATTGAGCAATAAAAAAAAATATAAAAACATGTTGATCAATGTCTGATTAGTTTGGACAAAGCAGAACCTGATCAACAGAGTTCAAAAGTCAAAATGACAATATGACATCTTAACCTCATAAACATGCTGCATCATAACGTATAACAACAGGAGAGATCAACTCTATTAATATGTATATATATATATATATATATATATATATATATATATATATATATATATATATATACACACACACATATATATATGACTAAATGTTCCATCAACATGATTCCTATATCTGTCAAACATGGACCTGCTCATCTATCTACTCATATACACATATTTAATGTGTGTTGAAAACCTGACAAGTTAAAGTCCTGAATGAAAAATCCTACTATAGTCAAAGTACATAAGTACTTTCAGCTTGATGTAGTTTAAGTATTGCAGGAAAAATAGTGGTTTAGTATCTCTGACTTAAGCTTGTTATATTATCCATTGTGTCAAATCTTCATCTGAAAAGTAACTAAAGCTGACAAATAAATGTAGTGGAGTAGAAAGTACAATATTTCCCTCTGAAATGTAGTGGAGTGGAAGTATAAAATGGAAATACTCAAGTAAAGTACCTCAAACCTGTACTCAAGTACAGTACTTGAGTAAATGTACTTGACTGCTTCTTTCGGTCACATGACCCTCACCCTGCAGGTCGTAGCGAAACTCACCTGTAAACAATTACACCAACAACAACAGTGTGTTTTACAAACAAATAGTTTAATTGAAAACACGTCATGAACGACAGCCAATGAAACGTCAGAGCACAAAGATCATTTCAACACACAGACACTGTCCAATGAGAAGTCAGGACGCTAAAAGAAAACATCCAATCAAAACATCAGGACACTTTCATAAGAACTGTCAACATGAGGATCTGTCCAATCACAGCTCAGCGTAGTGCTGACGTAGTACTGCTGGGGGGGGGGGGGGGGTTTACTGTACATCACTCAGAGTCACGGTGGTCTTTAGAAAATGTTGTTGCTTGTTTATTTACAGCAGCGTCCTGAAAACAAACACGTCAATAAAAACACATCAGACATGAAGGAGAATCCAGAGTGAATCTGGTTTACAGACAACAGATAGCTCCGCCTCTATCCAGGCTGAACCAATGAGATCATCCTCTGGGGACTATCAATGAACATGTGACACAATGAAACAAATGTCACATGACTGATCTCATCGTATTTAAGATGATTTCAGAATAAAGGAAACTGACCGTGTCCTCCATTGTGTTTCAAGAAATCTGTGTATTTCACAAACCTGGAACTTCATTATTGTTATAATCTGCAGTGACTTGTTTTGTTTAAATTTGACAACGTTTTGGTCAAAAATTAAATGAATCCCTGCAGGGTGGAGAAGCTTTGAAAGCATTCAGCATTTTAATGCTGGAAAAGAAAATAATTTATTTAATGTCCAACATTTCGTGACTGTAGAACTATCAGGTTCCATCTGACATGAGTTCTTCACATCAAACTGTTCTTTGTTTTCTGCATTATTGGCCCTAAACAAGAAAAGAAAAAGAAAGAAAACAATCAATCTCAAACTCGGTGCTATAAGGTTCCATCTACAAAGCACCAATCAGTGCTGTAGACCAATCAGGAGCCTGCTTCTTCACCGTATGACCTCACAGCTCTGTGGCTGTGGTTAAAGCAGCTAAAACATCATAAAATGTTGCTCAATCTTAAGTTTTGAGGCTTCCAAATTAATTATTTGATCAAACTCATTATGTATAACACTGAAACACCAACTGAGTTAAAGTCAGATTTTTACCCTTAGCTACCATGCTAGTCAGTTAGCTTAAGCCTAATTATGCAGTTAGCATAGTTCTTTGCAATACTTACTGTTATTATTAGTGACTTGAGTCACTCTGACTACTTAACAAATGAGCAATGAAAGCCAAAATGTTAATATGAGAGACTATGAGATACATTGAGGTTGCTAGCAGCTGATGCTAACGCTACCTGCTGCTAACTGGGTTTGGGTGTGTGTTTAACGTTATAACCTGCAGCAGAAACATTCAGAGCTCAGACACCGACAGGGACCAGAGGTTATTAAAAAAAGAAGTTAAAAAAATCTGAATTCAGAAAAAGGCAAGAAATGTTCTGAAATGAAGAGGAACAGACAAAGACGACAGCAAATAAAAAAAACAAACAAAGCAGAGCAAGGAGAGAAAATATCAGCTGATTAATGGAGAAGCATTTTTGAATGTTTTCACTAAACTATAATGGAAGTTTGTTGTTGATAAAACTTAATCAACTGTATTATCAGTTCAGATCAGTCAGTGAAAACCTTATGTATTTATGTCTACATTTAAAACATATCTGTGCCCAAATATAAATAATAACTTCCTTCAGTAGTTCATAGATTAATTTTGTGTATTTAAACAAAGTCAGACTGATTCATCTACTTTTTACAAACAAACAAAATCATCACTTCCTGTGAAGCCTCAGATAGCAGATATGTATAATCGGGGGTGGGGGGGGGGCAGTTGGAGAAACAACAGACGTCACTTTTCTTGGTCTTGACAAGCTGCAGCATTTATTAACTGACACACTGTAGTCTGTACTGTACATTTACTGTCAGATTGACAACTTACTAACTACAACTAACGTTAAAAGTAAAGTTAGGCTTTGTGCTCTGCTTCCCGACTCAATTTAAAAAAGACGAGAAAGAGAGAGAGAGCACCAGCGAGAGTGAGAGAGAGAGAGAGAGAGAGAGAGCACCAGCGAGAGAGAGAGAGAGAGAGAGAGAGAGAGAGAGTAGAGCCTTACTACTAACCTTTTCCTCTGCTCTGCTCACATTCACCGTCACTTTTCTGACGCTCGCTCTCTCGCTTAACCACTCACTCACTTACGTACTGCCCTATTCCTTGAAAGGAGTTACGCCACCTGCAGTTTCCAAGGCAACCACACAGACGTTGACTCATGTTTCGAAACAGCGCTGCTCAGAGGCTCCCAAACACTATTGATTTCTGAAAGAATGGATATTTGGCCCGCCAGGCTTGTACTATTATGGGGGAAACATTGTATATTCAGAGTACATTAAGGCTGTCTGTTATTCTGACAAAGAACAGGTCGTAATGTCAGTTGCCAAAAACAACCTATAGTTACATTTGAGTGACAGACGCCATCTAGTGGCCGTAGTAGTTATGACCCGGAGAAGTGACGCAGTTCAGATGACTTATATAAGGTGACAAATTCCCACATTCAGAGGAGGCCAGTTGGGTGACTGGTGAAATCATAGCTTGTAAAAAGTGGACTTTGCTGCAGGAGAGTGCTGTTTGCTTTCTGTTTCCAACCACGAGTCCAGAAAGTTTTTAAAAAAAACGTAACTTTGATTGTTGTGGTGTTTACTGCTACCATGAAGACAAAGGTTGCCTAACTTTAACGAAGTCACAACTTTAACCCACACCACGTTTTAAGTGATCATTTTAACCCAAACCATGATCTTTCTATAAACCTAACCAGACCTGAACCACAGTGTTGTCACATCATAAAACATTGTTATTTTTTTTAACGGTGATTTGATAAATGATGTCGTCCTGCAGATCACTGCTGATAAAGGTGCCTGATTAGAAAACGCATCAATGGGTTGTTCTGGAGTCACATGGTCAAACGACCTATGTGTTTGTTTAATTTGGAGGACTCGTTGGTACCGGGGTCCCTGGTGGCCTAATGGTTGTTAAGGTGCATAACATATAACTGCAACATCTATGGTTCAGTTCCCAGCCAGGGGACCTTTGTTCCATGGCACACTCATCTCTCTTCGCTTGTTTCCTGTCCTGCTACACTGACCCTCAAATTCAGGCAAAATGCCAAAAAATTGTTGTATTGTAAAATTGTATTACAATTGTACTGTATGTATATACTGTATGTCAGTTTTAATATCTACCAGTTGTTCAGACGGCAAAGATGGACATAATCTACCTCAAACATAAACATGGGCACTTTGGAAATGAAACTATGTTTTTATGTTGATGGATTTATTTTAATGACATTATTGACTGATTTTATTTGCTGCTGATGTTGAGCTGAAAGTTTATTTAATAAAAGTTATAAATGGAACTCAAGTACAGTATTTTCTTTTTTATAGAACTTTGAGTCCTCGTGGTTCTCATGTTCAGACAATATATTAAACATTAGACCTGAAATATAGTTGTTTCTGTGATATGCAGGATGCTTTTTATCCAAGGAAGTCATTACATATGACTCTTCATTGGTAGGAGTTTTTAAAAATCACATTATTTTTAAAAAATCTTTACCATAAAAAGAGCACATAAAACATTAGCAATTTTTGAGAAAAGCCGCAGCAAAATCAAACATTTTTGGCCGCATTAATCACTAAAAAGCTCAGGGAAATCCCAGAGGGAGTGACTCTACGAAAATGTGTATTAGCTGCATAAAAATGCTTTTGAAACATTGAAATATTTCCATTTTTGTATATTCTGTATATCTGTGTATGTATATTAGAAGAATCCATGAAATTTGAGGCTAAAAGAAAAGTGTTTAGAGTGTTTTTACTGCTTTCAAATATAAAAATGGATCAAATTTGACCTGAAGAGAATTTAAGGATGTCTGTTATTTTGACTAATAAAAGAAAACTGTACTGTATGTCAGTTTTAATGATGAGGATTTCAAAATTTGAACCTCAATAACTCAAAACCACTCAGACTTCAGAGAGAAGCCGATAATCCTAAAGTCACGACTAACATCTGGTTCTGGTCCAGTTTCTCCAACAGAGCCAGCAGAGTCTGAAACCAGACCAGGATCGGTCAGTGAGATCCAGTCCTCGACATGCTGGGTGTGGTGGGACAGAACAGAAGGGTCTCTGGAAGGTTTTTGTAAGGTTCTGGATTTGTTATAAAAAGGTTCTGAATGGTTTTGTAAGGTTCTCATCTCATCTTTCTCAGTCTCGCTCGGTTCTCTTTGTCCCGTCTCTTTAAGGACGCGATGCAATGGTTGAAGAGGACTTCCTGTTCCTTCTTCCGGGTGAGAGCACTGAACCGCCGGTCGCCACGGTAACGAACACAGAATTCCTTAAAGGTCGATCTGCAGAGAAAGAAACAGGACTTCAGAGTTTCCACGATGTGAGTGATGTTGGTTTTCTTTCCTTTCTGTGTGTGTTGGTTCTCATTTAAGGACTTTTACTTATTTCTAAGTTACAGAACTTTGTTGAAAAAGTCCTTAAGTATTATGAGCTTGATGTAGTTAAAGTATTGCAGTAAAAGTACATAAGTATTATGAGCTTGATGTAGTTAAAGTATTGCAGTAAAAGTACATAAGTATTATGAGCTTGATGTAGTTAAAGTATTGCAGTAAAAGTACATAAGTATTATGAGCTTGATGTAGTTAAAGTATTGCAGTAAAAGTACATAAGTATTATGAGCTTGATGTAGTTAAAGTATTGCAGTAAAAGTACATAAGTATGATGAGCTTGATGTAGTTAAAGTATTGCAGTAAAAGTACATAAGTATGATGAGCTTGATGTAGTTAAAGTATTGCAGTAAAAGTACATAAGTATTATGAGCTTGATGTAGTTAAAGTATTGCAGTAAAAGTACATAAGTATTATGAGCTTGATGTAGTTAAAGTATTGCAGTAAAAGTACATAAGTATTATGAGCTTGATGTAGTTAAAGTATTGCAGTAAAAGTACATAAGTATTATGAGCTTGATGTAGTTAAAGTATTGCAGTAAAAGTACATAAGTATTATGAGCTTGATGTAGTTAAAGTATTGCAGTAAAAGTAGTGGTTTGGTCCCTCTGACTGATATATTATTATATATGACATCATTAGATTATTAATAGTGAAGCATCAGTGTTAGAGCAGCATGTTACTGTTGTAGCTGCTGGAGGTGGAGCTAGTTTACACTACTTTATATACAGTTAGCTAGTTTAGTCCAGTGGTTCCCAACCTAGGGGTCGGGGCCCCTCCAAAGGGTCAGCAGATAAATCTGAGGGGTGGTGAGATGATTAATGGGAGAGGAAAGAAGAAAAAACAAAGTTCTGATACACAAATCTGTTTTCAGTTTTTGGACTTTTTCTCTAATCTTTGATTTTTGCTGAAATATTGGATCATTTGAACATTTATTGAAATGAAAGCATGTGAGAAGTTTAGAGGGAAAAATCACTATTTGGTGGAGCTGTTAACAACTCATAGACATGTGAAATGTGACCCCGACTACACACTGCTTTTTGTAAGACGTCAAAAGACAAAAAGGTTGGAAACCACTGGTTTCATCTTTAACAATGTGTTGTATTTTAAAAGCTTGTTATATTATCCATTGTGTCAAATCTTCATCTGAAAAGTAACTAAAGCTGTCAAATAAATGTAGTGGAGTAGAAAGTACAATATTTCCCTCTGAAATGTAGAAAGTAGCATCACATGGAAATACTCAAGTAAAGTACAAGTACCTCAAAACTGTAAATGTACTTACTTGTTACTTTTTCCACCACTGCCTGAACACATCCACACACACACCAAAACTCAAAAACTCCTCAACTGATGAGTGGCTTCACTAACATTTTGGGAGCAGACTAACCAACCACAGTGTCACCTGTCAGCCTGACTTTGAGTCAACTCACTGATCTGGCAGGCAGATAAACACCTGCTGGTCCAGGTGAGGATGTGCATTCAGGTCAGATTTTATAGGAACATGGCTGAATAATTAACTGTGCTGTGGTGAATAATGAATGATGGATACCTGCTGGTGATCTTCGCCTCATCCAGCAGCTGTTTGAACTCCTCTCGAGCTTTATGGAGTTTACTCTTCTTCTCTTTGTACTCATCCTTCACCCTGCTCTTTACAAACTGATCAAACACCTGCACACACACACACACACACACACACACAGTAAATGTGTTCAACAAATCAGCTGACTTGCTAATACAGACGTGTTGATGATAGATATATTGGTGACAGATGTGTTAGTGATAACACCTGATGCCTGTTGCTAAGAGACCACATTCGACACAGGTGTTTTTACATCAGAGCTGTTCTAAAACAAGCTGTCAGGTATCTGTTGAACCTGTTTTCGCTGGTCTGAGGTCAGCAGAAGGTATCGAGAGTCAAACACCATCTTATGGAGCTCCTTCTCCCAGGTGGAGAACGCCGACACCTGAGGAGACACAGGTATCACAGATATCAGCTCGATCGCTGTTTATTGATCACTCTCTGCTGATGTAAACATCTCCTGAGAGGGTTAGAGTCAGTCTCCAGGAAGTGTGTGTGTGTGTGTGTGTGTGTGTGAGTGTGGATGTGTGTTACCCCTCTCTCCAGCATCATTTCCCTAAAATGAGTGATGCGGAGCTCCAGTGGGAGGAGCTTGACGTCTCCTGGACGAGGGACGAGAGACATCGACTCCTCCGTTCTAGAGAGAGACAGACAGCAGCTGTTTATCTACCTGTCAGCTGTGTTTCTTTAGTAAATAAACTTTATTGTTTATTCATTTATTCGTAAGTATATAAGTATGTTTCTTTAGGGAGAACAGCTCAGAAAAACTAATACGACCAACCATGTAGCCCAGCACTGTGGATGATGTCAGACTCACCTGTTCCTCTTGGAGTTGTGTTCATCTTCTTCATCATCTCCATGGAGACCAGATGAATGACAGCTGGAGCTGTTATCTGTCAGAAGGAGACGAGTTGAACACAGAATTATTATTATTATTATTGTTGTTGTTGTTATTACTACTGTTACCATTATTTCTGTGACAGACCATCAGGTGTCGTTTTCTTCCTCTTATGGGGCGGGTCCTCGATGATCTGGCTGATGTCTCTGCCAATCAGCTCCCCTGGTCTCTCCCAGACAGACAGGTGCATTGTGGGATTGAAGAAGAAGACCCGGTCATCTCCAGTCCACACCACACACCTGCACACACACACACACACACACACACACACACACACACACACACACACACATACACAACACATACACACACAGACCCCGCCCAGTGCTGTAATCAACCAATGAGAGCGGAGAGATCCACAGAGTCACAGACTGCAAACATTCACTTTGTTTGTGTCGGCAGTGAAAACAGCTGATTGATGTCAAACAACCTGTTTAAACACTCAGCATTGTGCTGAGCCGTAGCGGCTCACGGTTGTCATGGTAACACCGCTGAAGGAGTTACATTAGAAACCATCAGAAACAAGAAACGTTCAGAGCAGCTGTTGCACACAAAATGCCTGAAAAATCAATAATCATCAGTAACAATAAACTGTGTAATAAAAAGTGTGTGTGTGTGTGTCAGTGTGTGTGTGTGTGTGTGTGTGTGTGTGTCTGTGTGTGTGTGTGAGAGAGAGAGAGAGAGAGAGAGAGAGAGAGGCAGTTACCATGGCGATCCCGGGACAGGAGTGGATGCGACAGGACGTTTGTCTTTTCTCCCTCGTTCACCTCCCTCCTCCTCATCTTCCTCCTCTCCTCTGTCTAAAGACACACTAACACACTGCAGCACACACACACACATACACACACACACACACAGTTGTGTTTCCATTACTTCAGAGGACATCACATTGATTTACATTCATTTCCTGAAGACTTATCCTAACCTTAATATAACCCTAAACTAACCTTAACTTTAAACCAAGTCTTCACTCTAAAATTAATGATTTACATTAAGGGAACTTTTTGTCCCCATAAGGGAGGCGGAGGGAGGGACCATGCACACACACACACACACACACACACACAGCATGAATTATCCATCGACACAAACAAACAAACAAACAGGTGAAGCTTAATTCACACAAACAGGCTGACTTGAATCTGATCTGGGAACAGCAAATCAATCACTGACTGTTCAGAAGAGACATTAGCGAACTGATCGGTTGATCAATAACCTCCTGATGACTGAACCTCACCTGTTTGTTCTCTTCCGTCGCTCTGTTTGTCCTCAGCAGCAATGTTCCTCCATAGGAGACTTTACCTCCACCAATCCCTCGCTTCTCTGACACAAACAAACAAACAAAAACACAAAAAACAAAGTATTTATTCAAACAGTCTGACACAGATTCATAAACCTCTTCTATGACTTTATGAACTTTGTGATTGAACTGTTTCAGTAAATGATGAACAAAGTTCCTCCAGTGAACGTGGATCCGACATGAAGAAGAAGAAACATTGTGACAGCTCACACACGGTCATGTGACCGTGATGTCACAAACCATCAGTAACACAACCACAGAATCAGATCTGCATCCTGAAATAACCCAATAAACCCCCGAACAACACAAACAGACAGACAGGCAGGCAGGCAGACAGGCAGACAGGCAGGCAGGCAGACAGACAGGCAGGCAGGCAGGCAGGCAGGCAGACAGACAAGCAGGCAGACAGGCAGGCAAGCAGGCAGACAGGCAGACAGGCAGGCAGACAGACAGGCAGGCAAGCAGGCAGACAGGCAGACAGGCAGGCAGACAGACAGGCAGGCAGACAGACAGACAGGCAGGCAGGCAGGCAGACAGACAGGCAGGCAGGCAGACAGACAGACAGGCAGGCAGACAGACAGGCAGACAGGCAGGCAGGCAGACAGACAGACAGGCAGGCAGACAGACAGGCAGGCAGACAGGCAGGCAGGCAGGCAGACAGACAGGCAGGCAGGCAGACAGACAGGCAGGCAGACAGGCAGGCAGGCAGGCAGGCAGACAGGCAGGCAGGCAGGCAGGCAGGCAGACAGACAGGCAGGCAGGCAGGCAGGCAGGCAGGCAGGCAGGCAGGCAGACAGACAGGCAGACAGACAGGCAGGCAGGCAGGTCTTACGGCGTCTGTAGTTGGTCAGCAGAGTGAATCTAGAAGAAAACCGTGAGGAGAAGAAAGAAGGAGGAACGTCCTTCATGACCTGAAATAAAGAAAACAGATTAAAGACAAATAAAATGGACAGACAGACAGGTGTGAGAGAGACAGACAGACAGACTTACCTGGAAAGGTACGACAGGCCACTTATCAATGCAGAGCTGAGAGGGAGAGACAGGTCCAAACATACACTGCTATAAGAGAGAGAGAGTGAGACAGGTTTTTACATACGTAAGTCTCTATGTTCATCTGTCTCACTACATGTGCCTGTCTGTCTCTCTACCTGTATTGGTGAACACAGTCTTCTCTCCAGGCTGACGATTGGCCGTAGCCATGCCCCTCTGCACCGTTGATTGATTAGAATGAGAGGCCACGCCTCCTTGTCTCGCTGTGTGTGAAGCCCCGCCCACTTCTGGTAAGCTCCACCTACAAAATGACATAATCGATTTAGTGATGCGAGCACCTGTAAAGATGTTAAAAAAACTTTAAATTGTCTGGCAGTCTGAGTAATTATTACTACTACTACTAACTACTGCTATTATTACTTCTACTACTACTAACTACTGCTATTATTACTTCTACTACTACTAACTACTGCTATTATTTCTACTAAGAACTACTACTATTATTACTACTACTAACTACTGCTATTATTTCTACTAAGACCTACTGCTATTATTACTACTACTACTAACTACTGCTATTATTACTTCTACTATTACTAACTACTGCTATTATTACTTCTACTACTAACTACTGCTATTATTACTTCTAATACTACTAACTACTGCTATTATTACTTCTACTACTACTAACTACTGCTATTATTTCTACTAAGACCTACTGCTATTATTACTACTACTAACTACTGCTATTATTACTTCTACTATTACTAACTACTGCTATTATTACTTCTTCTACTACTTACTACTTCTAGTATTACTACTACTAACTACTGCTATTAATACTACTACTACTACTAACTACTTCTAGTATTATTACTACTAACTACTGCTATTATTACCACTACTAACTACTGCTATTATTACTACTACTACTAACTACTGCTATTATTACTACTACTAACTACTGCTTTTATTACTACTACTACTAACTACTGCTATTATTACTACTAACTACTGCTATTATTATTACTACTAACTACTGCTATTATTACTACTACTACTAACTACTGCTATTATTACTACTACTAACTACTGCTATTATTATTACTACTAACTACTTCTATTATTATTACTACTAACTACTGCTATTATTACTACTACTACTAACTACTGCTATTATTACTACTACTAACTACTGCTATTTTTATTACTACTAACTACTTCTATTATTATTACTACTAACTACTGCTATTATTACTACTACTACTAACTACTGCTATTATTATTACTACTAACTACTTCTATTATTATTACTACTAACTACTGCTATTATTACTACTACTAACTACTGCTATTATTATTACTACTAACTACTGCTATTATTACTACTACTACTAACTACTGCTATTATTATTACTACTAACTACTTCTATTATTATTACTACTAACTACTGCTATTATTACTACTACTACTAACTACTGCTATTATTATTACTACTAACTACTTCTATTATTATTACTACTAACTACTGCTATTATTATTACTACTAACTACTTCTATTATTATTACTACTAACTACTGCTATTATTACTACTACTACTAACTACTGCTATTATTATTACTACTAACTACTTCTATTATTATTACTACTAACTACTGCTATTATTATTACTACTAACTACTGCTATTATTATTACTACTAACTACTTCTATTATTATTACTACTAACTACTTCTATTATTATTACTACTAACTACTGCTATTATTACTACTACTACTAACTACTGCTATTATTACTACTACTAACTACTGCTATTATTATTACTACTAACTACTTCTATTATTATTACTACTAACTACTTCTATTATTATTACTACTAACTACTGCTATTATTACTACTACTACTAACTACTGCTATTATTATTACTACTAACTACTTCTATTATTATTACTACTAACTACTGCTATTATTACTACTACTACTAACTACTGCTATTATTATTACTACTAACTACTGCTATTATTATTACTACTAACTACTGCTATTATTACTACTACTACTACCTACTGCTATTATTATTACTACTAACTACTTCTATTATTATTACTACTAACTACTGCTATTATTACTACTACTACTAACTACTGCTATTATTATTACTACTAACTACTTCTATTATTATTACTACTAACTACTTCTATTATTATTACTACTAACTACTTCTATTATTATTACTACTAACTACTGCTATTAATACTTCTAACTACTACTATTATTACTCCGACTACTAACTACTGCTCTTGATACTGCTACTTCTAACTACTGCTACGAATATGTCTAACTACTGCTCTTAATACTACCACTGCTGCAGTCAGAGTACTCAGACACTGAGAGGAGAAACAGAAAACAGTGTTTGTGTGTTCTGAATGAACGACAGATCGTCTTCGTCTCCTCTCAGTTCTTCTCTGCTGACGAATTTAATCAGTGTCGTGTTGAAATGCAAAACACACCACAGGCCGCGTGTGTGTGTGTAGGTCTGCAGTATCTGCAGATTCACTGAGGTAATTTAACCCTTCACTTTCCTCCTCTGCTACAGAATAAAAACCTCTGTAAGGTCTTGTTTGTTGTTTGCAGGTGATTTGACTCGTGTGGTGACAGAGAGGAAGCAGCGTGTTTATGATGGTGAACATACAGTATAACAGTGGAAGGAGAACATAATTGTTAAATTACAAGTCTCCACCCCCCCATGCATCATTGCATAGACTGCCACCCTTGACAAGACCCTCCCACAGGACCCTGTGACTCCCCTCTTTTCCCTCCAATTCATTCCATGCAGAACAAAGAACCGATGATGGTTTAATATGGACTTTTCACCTTTAGACTGTTTTATGTGGTTGATATGGCATGTATTGTTTGAATGTTTAACAGATTGTTTTGTATTTATTATTCTGGATTCCTGATTCAATCCTTTGTTAATTAAGGAGAAAATAGAGAAATGCCAGATTGTGGCTTCATTAACCTTTTCCACTCCATCCTTGTTTTGGAGAAAAAATGAAAAAGGATCCAAATTAGAATGTCTGTAGCTCCTGAACCACTGCAACTATCTGCATAAATAAGGTTGCCAGAAAAGAAACCTCCAAAAGCTTCTTGTGAAAGCGTCAGAAACACTCAGGGTGATACAGAAACAGAGCAGAAGGTCTTTGAAATCAGTCCTCCTGAAATAGAAATGTGTTTTCAGTCTAAATAATTGCCTGTGGTTTTGTCTGTGAAGGTGGAGGGCAACATGTGGCTGTAAACTCAACACCAGTGAATACCTGCTTCACATTTGAAGAAGATAGCACACAGTCAGTCCCTCCAGGAAATTGTGATTTTGCGATCGCAATAATTCATCCAAACTCAAGAAATCTCTGCAATATTTGTGAGACCTGCAATTTTGCTAAATTGCTGCAACTTTTCCACATGAAATGTCCAAATCAACAGACATGGTGCAGTGGTTCCTTATGTCATGTGGGAAGTGATTGACTCTTCATTGTCAATAAAATCACACTATTTTCCTTTTTTTTTTTTTTTTTTTTA
Organism: Thunnus thynnus; assembly: GCF_963924715.1. Taxonomy (NCBI): domain Eukaryota; kingdom Metazoa; phylum Chordata; class Actinopteri; order Scombriformes; family Scombridae; genus Thunnus; species Thunnus thynnus. Next base: position 1,103,740 of record NC_089536.1, on the reverse strand, counting down.
CAATTCTTGCAATTTTACTGCAATAAATGCATATAAAACATTGCAAAATGTATCACAATTTTTGAGAAAAGACGCTGAAAAATCGAACATTTTTGACCACAATAATCACAAAAAACTGAAATCCCAGAGGCACTGATTGTGTTTTTGCTTTTTCTAACCAATTGTTCTTTTTCATTCTGTTTTACTGATGTAGATTAAGCTTTGTTTTGTCCATTTTTAACATCCTGAAAGCCAAATTTCACAAACTGTCCAATAAAGAAAATTGTGGCTTCTCTCAAATGGGTTTGGTTAAGAGATTTATTTGTTTGTTTTGATGACAAGGACTGGGAGGAAACTTGTGCTAATGGTTGAAAAGATCTGAGTGCGGTTGATGCAGATTAAAATATTAATTGGTACTACTGGATCTCCAGCAGATTCATCCATGTACTGTGCACATGCACATGAACACAAGTATTTTGGATGAAGAGTCATAATTACATTGCAGAAGTATGCGTTCAGACACTCTGAGGCATTTTCATTGGAGGGCCATTAAAGAGCAACATGGAAACAGAAACACATGCCCATATGTTTTGTTAATTTCTTCAATCTCATTCAAGAATAAAAAAACACAGATTTTTTGAGACTCCATATTTCTGTGAACACAAGGTCTTCCTCAGCAAAACCACAAGACAGAGAGAGAGGGACAACGAGCGGATGCTGATGTTTACGAGGTTAATGATGTAAGTTAAAATGATAACCCAGTAGGGATGTGCAGAGAGCCCAGTATTTGTATTTGAATCCTGTTTATGTATTTATTACACTTTTAATTTTAGAAAATTAAAGTGTTACGATAAGTGGTCATGAATAAACTACCTTACGAAGGAGGTCCACACATCGGGTCTCGAACTGGAGTCTGCCAGATCATAGACGACTGCGCTGACTACTGAGCTAAAACTTTACTCATTGACTCATTGCAGACAGACCTCTACCTATTTATACACCCATAACACAGAGACAGCACAGCGTGTAACATGTAGAAGAACTTCAAAGGTGATTCTTGCTTTGCATGTTTCATTTATTGCCTATTTTTTACAATCTAACTTTGTGGAAAGGAGAAGAGGAACAACAGGTTATGGAGAGTCTCTTGGGACTTACCCCTGATAGATGTAACAGTGGAGCAGAGGAGATAGACTGAGATAACGATGTAACCGACCTGCGAACTGGTATTCGACATGGGTTTTTTTTCCTTCCCCAAAACAAATAATTTTCAAAATATTTGTATGAAACAAATATTCGTATAAAACCCACTATTTGTGCTTTGCCGAATAATGTATTTGTATTCGGGCACACCCCTTTAACCTAGTTTACCTAATTTATTATTATTATTATTATTATTATTATTATTATTATTATTATTATTATTATTATTATTATTATTATTTGATACTATTCAGATCTGTAATATTTTCTTTTTTTCTAAATGGTTGGATTGTGTTTAAATGTGCACCACATCAGAAGTTCTATGAGCCAAAACCATCACTGTAGCTTTTTCAATGATGAAGCCAGTTAAGCCAAAATATTAACCATATCTTTATTAAACTGGAAATATAAAGGAGGTTATTTGCATACAATGAAAGTGGAGGAGTCATCCGTTTAATGCTGCCCTTCACCTCCCACAGCCACCAGTCAACACATCTACAGTAAAGTGAAGTAAAGGGGAGATGTCACTGGTTCTGAGGAAACCGACTGGAAACATGTTAGTAAGAACCGAAGCAACAGATGACTGCTGTTGTTTGTTTTCTTCATCCAATATTTAAACCCATTCCACATATTTTTCACGTCAGAAAACTGTCTCCTAGAAAGTACGTTCATATACAACTAAATTGTTTTCCCAATTATGTTGCACTATTAAATGTAACCTCTGGCTGGATGATCACAGGTAATGTTTTATTACATTTCTTTATCTCTCTGAAGTCGGGTGTACAAGATGCAGGACCCTGACATCAGAGACCTGAGTTCACAGCTTGGAAGTTGTGGAAGAAGTATTCAGATCCTTTACTTAACCCTCCTGTTGTCCTCGGGTCCATTTTGACCCGGGAGGACAACAAGTGTCATTATGTGCTGTTAAAACAGTATCCTGACTAAACTTTTACATATAGCAGTCTGCCATAATCCATCAACATATTTTCCTCTGACCTCAACTATAGTTAAAATAATTCATCATTTCTTAGTCAGGATACTGTTTTTAAACCATTTCAGTTTTTTTGATGAGAGCACATAATGGCACCTGTTGTCCTCCCGGGTCAGAATTGACCCAAGGACAACAGGAGGGTTAAGTTAAAAAAGTACCAATACAGCAAAAATACTAAAAACATACTCTATTACAAGTAAAAGTCCTATATAAAAAATCCTACTACAAAGACAAAAAGGTTGGAAACCACTGGTTTCATCTTTAACAATGTGTTGTATTTTAAAAGCTTGTTATATTATCCATTGTGTCAGAGATTTTACAGCAGCATCAGATATTTAGGTGGAAAAACACAACCAGGTATGTTGTCTCTGAACTTTTCAGTCATAAGCTAATTATCAACATTTTGTCCAAATTCTCTGATTGCAGCTTCTTAAATGTTAATATTTTCTGGTTTCTTCAGTCTCTATGAAAGTAAACTGAATATTTTTGGGTTTTGAACAAAAAAAGACATTTTTTGACAGATTAAAGGATAATGAAATAATCATTACTGTGTGTTCAGACCAAATGTGAAGCAAATTTTTCATGTGGCGCAATTACATACAAAGTCAACATAAAGAAAAGAAAATAAACAAAATCAAACCATACAATAAAACTATTAAACAACAAAAAAATACATTAAAATATGTAAATTGTAAATTATACAACATAAATAATACAATAAATAAAGTTTAAAAAACAATAAATTAACATAAATTGGTCAATTTTCAATCAATATAAATTAAAGTTTAGTACAGTCAGGATCAAAGACATGGCTCTAATAAAAGACATGACTATCCAGGTGCATTATGGGAAATGTAGGACTCAGTGTTTTTGTACTAACAGTCAGGATATGTCCACACACACACACACACACACACACACTCACACAGACCACCTGACAGGCGATGACTGACAGGTACGTCGTTACTGTGACAACCAGAAAGGATCTAGCCGGAGTCGACTAAATGGTATCATGGGAAAAGAAGAAGAAAGTACCTTTCATCTTCTCTCTCTCTTTTTCAGTCGGGATATAAAAGGATGGTTCATCTTCATCTGAATGGGAGATTAACTCTGAGTGTGTGTGTGTGTATGTGTGTGTGTGTGTGTGTGTGTGAACATCAATGTGATTTTAGACAAAGCTGCTTCACACACACACACACACACACACACACACACACACACACACACACACACACACACACACACACACACACACACACATACTCAGCAGTAGGTAGCTTCCCTTCGTTTGAAGTGTCTCTATCTAATTTTCTGACTTGGTCTCTTCGTCCCTCCTCCTCCTCTAATCCCATTTATTTCTTTATTTTTTCACCTTTTCTTCATTACCTTTCAATCCTCACCCCTCCCTCCATCCTCACCCCTCCATCCATCCTCACCCCTCCATCCATCCTCACCCCTCCCTCCATCCTCACCCCTCCATCCATCCTCACCTCTCCATCCATCCTCACCCCTCCATCCATCCTCACCCCTCCCTCCATCCTCACCCCTCCCTCCATCCTCACCCCTCCCTCCATCCTCACCCCTCCATCCATCCTCACCCCTCCCTCCATCCTCACCCCTCCATCCATCCTCACCTCTCCATCCATCCTCACATCCTCACCCCTCCATCCATCCTCACCCCTCCCTCCATCCTCACCCCTCCCTCCATCCTCACCCCTCCCTCCATCCACACCCCTGCATCCATCCTCACCCCTCCCTCCATCCTCACCCCTGCATCCATCCTCTCCCCTCCCTCAAATCTCACCCCTCCAAACTCCATCCTCTCCAAGTCCTGGTCTCCATTAAAGTCAAAGTCAAACCAAACATGGAACCTGACTGACCAATCACAGGCAAGAAAATTAGGTCTGCGGTTGCCATGGAAACACAGAGCCGTTACCATCAGCACCAACTATAGTCACCACGGTGATGTGACGCTGAAAACTGTTCCTAAATACTTAATATAAATACTTGCTAAATAATTAGTTGTCACAGGTGTGTGTACGAGTCAGACGGATGGAGGTTCCAAGTGCAGACATCGGAGACTGACAGATTAAGTGAGAAGGGCTTTTATGCTCAAAATCAAAAGACAGGCTTACAGGTAGTCAACAGGGAGGAAGTCCAAATCCGACGAACAGATCCAAAAGGGGCAAAAAGTTATCAACGACAGGAACGGCAGGAACAGGTAACAGACAGGATACAAAATGGCTAGGATGCAAGTATACTATGAAGCAACTAAGATGACTGACGAGGAATGAATGACTGAGACAAGTATATGCACAGGGTGGCAACAGGTGAGCAGGTTGGTGTGGAAAATAGGAAGGAAAGTCTGGGGGCATCTGGTGGACAGGTCGAGAACTGCAAGGTTGAGAGCTCAGGCAGACGACCTGAGGACAGAATGGGGCAGAGGAAGGACCCAAGGGCAGACAGAACGAGGGCTGGAAATCATCACTGGAAGACAGGGCATATGGGTGGGGTCGCTCTGGAGGTCAACAGCGTAGGTGGGACTGCTCTGGAGGTTGTTAGAGATGCTCAGGGCCTAGACACTGAGGCTGAGGCATCTGTGAAGCCATTTAGAAGGGTAGCCAAGAGGCTGGAGATCTGGTTAGGTGTTGGCCAACGGCTGGAGGTCTAGTTGGGTGTTGGCCAATGACTGGAAGTCTGACTAGGTGTTGACTGATGGCTGGAGATCTGGTTAGGTGTTGGCCAACGGCTAGAGGTCTAATTGGGTGTTGGCCATTGGTTGGGGGTCTGGCTGGGTGTCGACAGTGGCGGCCGGTGTCTGGAGGTCTGACTGGATGTTGACTGACAGTTGGAGGTCCGGTTGGGTGTTGGCCATCGGTTGGGGATCTGGCTGGGTGTCGGCAAGGGCACCAGGCAGTAGAAAAAGCTGATGGCCTCTGCAACTATAGAGACCCATAGAAAGGAGACTGCCGGAGGTCTTCAGGGGCAGGATGGCTAGCAGTCTGAAAGCTAGCAGACTAGGTAGCAGACTGGTGGTTAGTAGGCCAAGCACATGTGATTGCTGGACAGGCAGCAGGGGACATAGGGGATCCAGGCAGGTAGTATGGCAGACCAGGTGCAGGACATACAGACAGGGTACTAGTTGGAGCTGAAACAGGATCTCAAGTAGACACAATCTTTGCCAGATCAGTTGTTCCAGCAGCCACGGCTTAGATGCAATAAGGCAGAGTGCCAGAAGAAGAAGAAGGCAGAGAGTCGCTCAACAGCACACAGAACTTCATTTACACACACACACACACACACACACACACACACACACACACTAGCAGTCCAACAGACACCTGAGAGAAACTGCTGATAAAGCAATGAGAGGAAAATAAGAAGAGGAGGAGGAGGAGACAATGGAGGAGAACGGCGAGGAAGCAAGACAAGGAGAGAGGGGAGGAGGGGAAAGAGGAGGATGAGGGAGAGGAGGAAGAAGAGGAAGAGGAGATTAAGATTTCTATATTGTCATTTCTCAGTACTCACATACATTGAAACAGAACTAATCCTCTGCATTTGACCTAGCCTATACACACACACACACACACACTGGGAGCAGCGGGCAGCCGCAGTGCAGCGCTCGGGGACCAACTCCAGTTCTTTTTGCCAGTTCCAGTGTTCAGGGGCACTGACAGCAGTATTAACCCCAACATACAGTACATGTCTGTGATGGTGGAAGGAAACTGGAGCACCTGGCGGAAACCCATGCAAACACGTTGAGAACATGCAAATTCCACACAGAAAGGACCTCGAAGCTTCTTGCTGTGAGGCAACAGTGCTAACCACTGAGTACTACTGCAGTAAAAGTACATAAGTATTATGAGCTTGATGTAGTTAAAGTATTGCAGTAAAAGTACATAAGTATTATGAGCTTGATGTAGTTAAAGTATTGCAGTAAAAGTACATAAGTATTATGAGCTTGATGTAGTTAAAGTATTGCAGTAAAAGTAGTGGTTTGGTCCCTCTGACTGATATATTATTATATATGACATCATTAGATTATTAATAGTGAAGCATCAGTGTTAGAGCAGCATGTTACTGTTGTAGCTGCTGGAGGTGGAGCTAGTTTACACTACTTTATATACAGTTAGCTAGTTTAGTCCAGTGGTTCCCAACCTAGGGGTGGGGCCCCTCCAAAGGGTCAGCAGATAAATCTGAGGGGTGGTGAGATGATTAATGGGAGAGGAAAGAAGAAAAAACAAAGTTCTGATACACAAATCTGTTTTCAGTTTTTTGGACTTTTTCTCTAATCTTTGATTTTTGCTGAAATATTGGATCATTTGAACATTTATTGAAATGAAAGCATGTGAGAAGTTTAGAGGGAAAAATCACTATTTGGTGGAGCTGTTAACAACTCATAGACATGTGAAATGTGACCCCAACTACACACTGCTTTTTGTAAGACGTCAAAAGACAAAAAGGTTGGAAACCACTGGTTTCATCTTTAACAATGTGTTGTATTTTAAAAGCTTGTTATATTATCCATTGTGTCAAATCTTCATCTGAAAAGTAACTAAAGCTGTCAGATAAATGTAGTGGAGTAGAAAGTACAATATTTCCCTCTGAAATGTAGAAAGTAGCATCACATGGAAATACTCAAGTAAAGTACAAGTACCTCAAAGCTGTACATGAGTAAATGTACTTAGTTACTTTCCACCACTGTTCATAATCATTGATCAATACCTGAGACTGGAAGAAGAGTCTTCATGATGAAACTCATCATGAAGCTTTAATATTTATTTACTTCTCTCAGATGTAAACATGACCTTCATGATTTTCTTTCATGATTTAAACATTTAAAACTACAGCGGTTTTACCTTTTCCCTGATGATTTATTCATGTTTTTCTTTGATTTATTAATCAGCAGGAAAGATGAACATGAGGAGGAAAAGATGATTATCGTGTCAGCAGTCATGAAAATGCTTTTTTTTCTCCCTGTTTTTATTTTTATTTGTACACATACATGTTTGTAGCTGAACAGATAATGTGAAATGTAATGACGAAGCTTCTCAGTCTGTGGTCCACAGACAGATAACTGCAGCACATGAAGAGAGTTTAATATCAGGATATGAACGGTTACACTTTAGCATAACACTTTACACCGCACAAAACACACACACACACACACACACATCAGACCATAGTCACTTTTGGGGACATTACATAGACTTACATTAATTTCCTGGAGACTTAAGGTAACCTTAACCTCAACCACTGACCCAAAGATCAGCTTTTTCCCAACTGGGGACACAGCTTTGATCCCCAATTCACTGGTTCTAAGTCTGAAATTTGTCCCCACAAGCAGCCTAAGACAGACCACACACACACACACACACACACACACACACACACATACACGTGAGTGTGTTAATACCTCCTGTGGCAAATTACCTCAATTTCAGCCTTTTCAATCAATCACCCGGTTATCAATACCTACTGAGCTCAGCCCATTACACACTGGCTGTATGTCTCAATGAGTGAGTGTGTGTGTGTGTGTGTGCAGTATAAAGCAGAGCCCTGTGAAGATGAGCTATGAGCTGTCCTCCTGAAAATACCCAATTACACCCTGGAGAACTGTGTGTGTGTGCGTGCGCGTATGTTTGTGTGTGTGTGTGTGTGTGTGTGTGTGCATATGTGTGTCCTATGTTTAAACGCCCAATATGTAATTTCTGCCGCTAGTGGTCTCTCAATCAAAACATCAATAACAAAAGACGGAGTTTGATGATGTTGTGAAGTAGTGTGGGATCATGGGAGTTGTTGTCTTCATTGTTAAACAACCAGTTTCTCCTGGTTTGGATTCCCTCAGTGTTCATTGTTCAGGAGGTTTTTACCAGGAGCCGAATTATCTGCAGAGGTCTCCTCTCCAAGAGAAACGTACCCGGGGATGAAAGCCGGTAAAAACACTGAATAAAGCAGTTTCACGTTAAAAATTAGTGTTTCTGTGAGGCTGTTCGGAGGACACAGGATGTCCGGGAGGGGCTGTGAGCCGAGCTGCTGCTAACGTTTGCTTAGCTTGTTTCTTTGATAACTTCAGATCCAGACGTCCGATGACTAAAATCCTTCATCCGGTTAAAAGATATACTTAAAAACAACCGACATCTAAAAAAGTTTATTGTAAAAATGTGGCTTAAAAATTTAAATTGTTGGAAACATTTGGAATAATGTAAATACACAACTGAAGAAAAAATATATCATAGGTCTAGTAGTCTTTAGACATTTTAATGCGGAATAGTTACAAATATTGTAGCTTTAAGTTGCTGTTGTCACAGTTGCAGTTTTTGTTTTTACTTTCTTCCTGAACGTGATGGTGAACCTGACTGTAAACCTGAGTGTTAGTCTGGTGGTGAACCTGACTGTAAACCTGAGTGTGAGTCTGGTGGTGAACCTGACTGTAAACCTGAGTGTGAGTCTGGTGGTAAAGCTGTGAGCCTAGTTGTGAACCTGAGTGTTACCTACGTGTGTATATTTTTTGTGACTGTCTAAATACAAACACCACCGAGCACCAGTGAGACCCTGGTGGTTAAAGGGTTTCTGCACTAAGCCTTCATTCAGCCTTCATGGGTGACTTGACTGTAGCAACGACATCAGTGCCTGGATGCAGATGGATCCTCTAGGGTCTCGAGAGACTTAAATCTGCAAAGTCCAGGTCCATGGTCTTGAGGAGGGGGACAGAAACTGACACGTTTTTGTATCTAGATGATGTCATCACTGAGAGGCCAGTGATGAGAGACGACAGGGTTCAACCCTGATCAGTTCTCTTCTGCCGGCTGCACCTCCAACTCCCCACTGCTCTCTAGCATCTTTACTGTTTTTACCGTCAGTAAAGACAGTAAAGACGGTAAAGACAGTAAGACACAGTGAATCAAATGAACAAGCAGTAATATAAAGTTAAATTGTAGCATTTACACTGGGTTACACACCTGCTTATTGACTAAATTGAGCACCTAGTGGCTTAATCTAATAACCTGCTAATTATCACATAAGCTTCTAAAAACTGCAGTATTGACAATTAGTATTACAACACAATGAAGACATAATGTCAGGTATTATTTATGATAACTTACATTGTCACTGACACACACCGTTGTAACAAAGGATATTGATAACAAAGATTGAAGAACAGATCAGCCGACTGAGGAAAATGAACTGTCCACACAGTAAAGTCTATAACTGAATGAGTTGTGTGCATGCACACAAAGTCTCTGAGGCAGAATGGGAGCGGCGTGCTGTGATGTCGATTATTCTCCAGCAGGGAGTTTTATACAGACGCTATAAAGAGCCGCATGGTCAAGTGTAATGACTGTTCAGGCTGTTGGAGAACCACCAGCAGTTGGTGCAACACAGTCTGTGAAACTGCACTTCTTCGCATTTGTTTCATTAACAGGTGTAAAGGCTGGTGGAGCAGGCAGCATATTGATATGATAATGGATGGTTGGGGGCATCTTCATCCATTTATGGATAATTGTGGAAGTGGAAATGAGGCTCATGTGCCCAGTTCCACAATGAGTTTTTTAAAACAGAACCATGTGTACACACAGCGTTACACATCTGACAAAAAGAATGCATCTGCATATTTCTGGCTTTGTGTTTACACACAGTTTTAGTCATGAATCTACACAGAATTTTACGCCTTTGGCTCCTGGTGCTGGCAAACACAGCATCACAACATCTGTAACCCAACGAAGAAGTCAGCTGGCATTGTTAACGAAGCTGCAGCAGTACTGCAGATCGTCCACTGGACGGCTCGACACTGACAGCTGAAGGCTGATGTAGGCAGCTCAAGTTCCCAGACACCGTGACAGAGAGCACAGTCAGGCCACACATGGTCCCGGTGTCTGAAACAGGAAGACAGGTGGACGACTGTCCTCTTTGAAGACCTGAGGGAGGCCTCAGAGAGACAGACAGCTGGTGGGAGAGTGTCGGAGGTGAAGACAAGAAGTCCTTCATCACTGATGTTGCAGAAACAGCATCAACACGGCTGTGGATCAACTACACTGCTGATCATACACATCATTAACCTGATCACTGATCAATAACACAGATAATGGACAGAGACTATATGTGTGTGGGTGTGTGTGTTTGACCTTATCAGCTCCATTCAGAACTCATTACCTCATCAAACACCGATGAAACGATGAAACACACACACACACACTCACACTCACACAAACACACACACTCACATAGACACGTCTGGATCAGAGGAACAGGGGGGTTGTGGGAAGGAGATTAAACAATACCTCTGAGAAATGACCATACACACACACACACACACACACACACACACACACACACACACACACACACATACACACACACACACACACACACACACACACACACACACACACATACACATACACACACACACACACACACACACACACAAACATACAGTTTCAGGACAATCAAACAGCAGAAACACACAGAGCTGTAATGAGCTATTTTACATTTTATAAAAGCTGATGAATCATTTATTATTCACACAGCATCAGAGCGCGCGCACACACATACACAAATACACACACACACACAGTTACTAAAGAGCATGGCGGGGTAAACTGTAGAACAGGATGTTATTTTTGGATTTTGTTCTAATCAGAGCGAACTGTTTTTTATTGACGAGCTCCAACAGGCAAAATAAGATCAAAATGACTTCAGAAATCTGCAAACAGACAAAAATCATCCCAAACTAATCACTTATCAATCCATTAGTCAGTGAGTCTACAAGTATGGACACTTGTAGACATCAGTTATTGTCAGTTTCTTCTTCTCTGGACCTTCAGCTCCCTGCTGTTGTTTTTCATCATGTTGCTGTTAGTCAGTTTGCTTTCAATAATGTCACGCTGAGCTGCAGATTCGTCTCGCTGCTGCAGGAAACCAAAGCAGATGCTGCTGCTGCTGCTGCAGATCCATAAGAGCATGAAATCAAGTGGAGCTGGCTTTTAATTGGCAAAGATTAAAAATAAACAACAGCACTGAAGAGCAGCTAAACAATAGAGGGACGAGGCCTGAGGTGGAGATGAAGTAAAATCTGTCAGCCACACGACAAGCTGCTGGAACAACACTGAGACCACATGACCCATCATTCAGCTTCAACAAAACTACATGACCAATCATTCAGCTTCAATAAAACTACATGAACCATCATTCAGCTTCAACAAAACTACACGACCAATCATTCAGCTTCAACAAAACTACACGACCAATCATTCAGCTTCAACAAAACTACACGACCCATCATTCAGCTTCAACAAAACTACACGACCAATCATTCAGCTTCAATAAAACTACACAACCAATCATTCAGCTTCAACAAAACTACACAACCCATCATTCAGCTTCAACAAAACTACACAACCAATCATTCAGCTTCAATAAAACTACATGCACCATCATTCAGCTTCAACAAAACTACACGACCCATCATTCAGCTTCAACAAAACTACACGACCAATCATTCAGCTTCAATAAAACTACATGAACCATCATTCAGCTTCAACAAAACTACACGACCAATCATTCAGCTTCAATAAAACTACATGAACCATCATTCAGCTTCAACAAAACTACACGACCCATCATTCAGCTTCAACAAAACTACACAACCAATCATTCAGCTTCAATAAAACTACATGCACCATCATTCAGCTTCAACAAAACTACACGACCCATCATTCAGCTTCAACAAAACTACACGACCAATCATTCAGCTTCAATAAAACTACACAACCAATCATTCAGCTTCAACAAAACTACACAACCCATCATTCAGCTTCAATAAAACTACATGAACCATCATTCAGCTTCAACAAAACTACACGACCCATCATTCAGCTTCAATAAAACTACACAACCAATCATTCAGCTTCAATAAAACTACACGACCCATCATTCAGCTTCAATAAAACTACACGACCAATCATTCAGCTTCAATAAAACTACACGACCAATCATTCAGCTTCAATAAAACTACACGACCAATCATTCAGCTTCAATAAAACTACACGACCAATCATTCAGCTTCAATAAAACTACACGACCAATCATTCAGCTTCAATAAAACTACACAACCAATCATTCAGCTTCAACAAAACTACACAACCAATCATTCAGCTTCAACAAAACTACACAACCCATCATTCAGCTTCAATAAAACTACATGAACCATCATTCAGCTTCAATAAAACTACACGACCCATCATTCAGCTTCAATAAAACTACACGACCAATCATTCAGCTTCAATAAAACTACTCGAACCATCATTCAACTTCAACAAAACTTCGATAAAAGCTTCATTGGCTGTCATGTAAGCAGGAAATGATCTTACAGTAATGACCCGCGATAGCAATCTATATTGAAGTATTTTAATTAGTTTATTGATTGATTTTGCTGGTCCACATATTCATAAACTAACGTTGTTTAGCATTTTGAGGGATCTCACAGACCTACACTTCACACCTGCTATTTTGGTTCACGTCTATGAAGCAGCACAAAATGAAAAAGGGCTGGAAGAAGGTGATTATAGATTATTAAATACTCTCTCAGCCAATCACCTCACTGCTCTCAAAGCTCTGAAACAGCTGAGCCAATCACAGTGAAGCAAACTGAAACCTTCTTTCCAGGAAATGTCTGAACAGTTTAGAGACATGAACACACATCACCACAAATCTGCAGCCAAAGACAGATGGAGTTTTTTCATCAGTTAGTTACTATAATAAAGATGGAAATAAAAAAGAAATATATATGCATATTAGGGCTGTCGAAGTTAATGCTTTAACATGATAACACATTAACGCAATCCCACTTTTAAGAAAAACAAGTGCTGTTAACGCAGGTTCTGTTTGACCCTATGAATCACTCTTAGTTCAAGCTGCAAACTGAATGTGTGCCAGTCTTATTTTTTTCCTATCTGCATGCCGCTAAGACCCGCCCTACTCAACTTCTGACTGGCTAGTACTCGTTGCCTTCGTTGGTGAGGTTTAGGCATGAGGAGTGAGATGGTTGGGTTTGGGTAAAAATATCAGGGTCAGAGCCAATCAGAGGCAGAGTAGGTTCAGGTCTTTGCAGAATGCAGGTGTGAAAAAAAAACCAAAAGAAAATATAATCTGATTCACTCTAGCCTTCGAGTGAATCAGATTGTATTAGAAGTCGCTCTATACACTTTGAATCGCTGAATGATGGAGAAAGGCCCCTTGGACGGGAATTTCCATTTCAAAACTTTGCCAAACGGCTCGCTTAACAAAACTAAGGCTGTATGTAGTTACTGTCAGACTGAATTCAGTTATCACCGGACTCCATCCAGCCTGTGATATCACATGCAAGTCAAGCACACATCTAACACAATCAGAGTTAGCCCTGGTAAGAAACAACAGACCATGCTCGACGTTTGGTGGAAAACAATTGCTAAATGGATTGCTCCAGCATCCAACGACTCAACTTATGAGTTGCCCTCAAGAGCCACAGTCGTCACTAGGATACACGAGCTGTATGAAACAGAGAGCAAAACTAGCTAAGGAGTTGGAGCTCACAGTGACTGTCATGCTTACTGGTGACTACTGGACATCACTGGGGAATCATAGCTACCTCGAGGTTACAGCCCATCATATCAATGAACAGTAAATACTGCATTCACATGCTTTGACTGTCATGAAAACAGAGGAGAGACATCATGCTGAGGCGTGCACCAAACATTCAGCACAGATAGGGCACGAAACATAATTGTAAATTATAAACACTTGCCATGCACTGTGCACAACATTCAACATTCTGTCAGTGTTTCTGCAGAATAGAGCATTTTGATGGTGCACTTTCCAAATGCCAAAAGGTGATGGGGCACTGCGAGTCGCACATGGGCTGAGGACTGAGTCACTCATACAAGATGTGCCGACTAGATGGAACTCCGCTCTAAAGATGGTGAAGCGTGTTCAAAGAAACCAACAACCACTAAGAGATGCACTAGCCTTACAGAAAACCAACGTCGCCATGCCAACAAAGGCTAAGCTGGAGAAACTGCAGAAGCTGGCAACGTTGCTGGAGCCCTGCAGGTAACCCTCTCGCTCTCCCTCTCTCTCTCGCTGGCTGCTAACACAGGTGAAGCACATTACTTTCAGAGGCCTCAACACTGATAGGCTACACAGTACTTATGTATGCCAATATAGATTAACTTGTGCCACTGCTTTTAGCTGAGATAAAGGCCACTTAAAGTTAAGTATGACTGCCTCCTCAGCACATGACCCTTGGTTTAAAGGACCTCAAGTGCCTGCAGAGAGCTGAGAGATCTGAGGTGTGGGCATTGATCACTGGCATTCTTAAGGAAGAGATGCTTGCACAGCAACCAGTGCAAACAGTAATGACTCCACAGAAGAAAGCAGCTCTCTTAGTTGCGTCAGATTCTGTATCTGATGAGGAGGAGGAGGAGTAGAAGGACTGTAATGAGAAATGTCTGGAGTGCTTCAAAGCAGAACCTGTCATCAGCACGGAGGATTGTCTCCTACAGTGGTGGTCCAAACATACTGGGGCACACAACAAGCTAGCCTGCCTTGCTCACAAGTACTTGGCAACACCTGTCACATCAGTGCCTTATGAGAGGTTGTTTTCCCCCTCTGGGCATATTGTGCAGAGGAAGAGAGCTGCCTTGTCACCTGGAAATGTGACCAGACTTGTGTGTCTAAGCAACTGGTTTGGTTCAAAATAACAAAATAGAAAGTGTAAAATTGTGTATAAGTCAATATAATCCAAAAGGCCAACCTGCTGTTACTGTTGAGAAATTAAATGTCATTACTGGACTAACAACTTGATTTTGAATTGTGTTCTATTGGAGTAGGTCTTTACATGGACTTACATACATGGACACTGCAATATGAGTCTTTTTTTTTTTTTTTTTAAATTGTAGAAGAATGATGGTCTATTTTCATCGCAACATCTAGAACCCAATTTCAACCAAAATACAACTGCTGTCTTGACGCTGCTTCATGTGAATGAAGGCTTGTGTAATTTACACATTTAATCTGTCAGCAATGTTTAGCCAAACCATCTCCCTCGCCTTGTTAATTGCGGCAGTTTTGCCCTTTTTGGTGAAGACACCTTTATATTCTTCATATAGTTTCATCAGCAGGTTTGTTCCGCTGCTGAGAAGAACACCGCTCTAGTTTTCCCTTTTTTTGTGACGTAGTATCATCTTTTCGACAATCGACTGTTCTGGGCTGCTTATGTACTCCATGCACGTGCACAATATAAGCTTATTCAAACCTGGCTAGAGTTAACATTGACTAGACACTCGGGGTGTGCCCAAATACAAATACATTATTGGCAAAGCATAAATAGTGGGTTTTTTTCATGAATATTTGTTTCATACAAATATTTATTTGGTAGGTGTCTGTCTGCAATGAGGCAATGAGTCAAGTTTTAGCTCAGTAATCAGCGCAGTCGTCTATGATCTGGGAGACTCCTGTTCAAGACCTGGTGTGGGGACCTCCTTTGTAAGGTAGTTTATTTATGGACACTTATTGTAACGCTTTAATTTTCTAAAATTAAAAGCGTACTAAGAACAAAAACACTTTTATTCGAATACAAATACAAGTAATTTTGCTCCCTCAACAAATACAGATACAAATACTGGGCTCTCTGCACATCCCTACTAGACACAGGAAAGCAGACTCACCTGTTGGAGGAGGAGCAGAGTGGAGAGGCTGATGTAGAGGAGACACAGAGAGGAGGTGCAGTGAGGAGGATGAAGAGGAAGAAGAGGAGTCTTCTGGCTCAGTCTCTCTGGTCTTTGTAGTGTCTCTTCTCACACGACCTGGAAACAAAGAGACATATTGACCTGTCTTCTGTCTTTCTCAGAGGACCCTCATCAGTGCCAACACCTCCCTGACCCAGAATAACCTTCATATCTTCACAGAAACATCTCAACAACTGCTGCTTTACTTTGGGCACAAAATAAGTCCCCCAGTACCACTCAGTACGTCTGTAGCAAAATAAAAAGATGGTGAATGTGTAGATCCCCCCCCCCACCCCCCCCACAGCCAAATCTGAGAAATTAATCACTGTCACATTCCAATATGGAAATTCCCATATATAAGCTATTGTCATCTAAGAGTGGGACAATTTTAATATATTAATAATTTCATTACATTTATGATGATGATTTATGGATTACAACATATTGGCTATTCATTCTATGATTAGTAAATAAATTATGTATTATTAGCAATTACACACCTTTTAAATATTGTATATTTAGGCCCAAAGAATGTGGTTTTAATATACTGTCTGAATAAATATTGACAATATCATTTTTTAAAACCGTGGGACGTTCCTGATTTGTGGGTACGTGTCGTCTGAGGCAGTTCTAAATTTGTTCAAAGAGTAAGAACAAATTCAGGTAAGAACATATTGATGAATCCTGGAATTGTGCTTAAAACATTTGTTCGCACGGTTTAAGCACAGATTTGTGCGTATGCGCTGTTTGTGAATGAGGCCCATTGTGATGGAACATCCGGATCTCATTCCTGCTCCTCAGAGGAAGAACCCTTTCCTCTAGTGCCACCTTCAGGACAGACGTTACATGTTTAGACTCTCAGAAAAAAAAAAGAAAAGTCATCTGTATATTATTTATTCAGTTCAACGCTTTCACGCTGCGGCTGAAACAAACTTTTCTGTTGTTCCTGAAATTTCTTCCATAACATCTGAGGACACCTTCCAGAAAGAATCAGAAAAGTTTGGGACCCAAAAAATGAGGTTATGAGCTGAAGATGTTGACAGCTAACGTTGCCACAGAGGTTGTTATTTATAGTGAAGAAGAACAGTTTGTTTGTGATGAAAGGTCAGAGGTCGACACTATTCTGTTCATTTTAAATTTATAATTTAATTTTAGTTTTAATGCAGATCTATGTGTGTGTGTGTGTGTGTGTGTGTGTGTGTGTGTGTGTTTGTGTGTGTGTGTGTGTGTTTGTGTGTGTGTGTGTGTGTGTGTGGCAGATCAGTCCGCCTCCACACGTTTGTGCTCCTTTCAGGAAACACTGACCTAAATCTGTTGACAGCCAGCAGCATCACAGCGACAATAAAACATCTGTGTAAACAGTTAGCTTGTTAATGCGGCAGGATGCTCTGCTCATGTTGACAAATACTCATCAAATAGAAAATCTCTGATCTTTAATAATCTGTAGTTCATATTTACACATATTACCACCTGAGCAGTACATTTACAGTATTTTACAATACTGAATGTGTCTTGTAGTGTGAGTGTGATCAACTGAAACATAACTTGTTGCATTCATCATTAAAATGGCATGTTTGGGGTTTAAAATAAAACTCAAACTAGATGAAGATAGATGTAAAAGTTTGTTAGCGATAGAAGGACTCATTTGATTTAAAGTAACCGTGTAAATGTGTGAGAGAGAGACTGTCACTTGTGATTGATTTGTCACATCTGCAGACATCATGACAGGAAGCTCGACTGCTAGATTCTCCACAAACAGTGAACAGTGTTACTGATGATCAGCATGTCTGGGAGGATCTTTGTGATTCAGGTTCCTGGGTTTTCTTTATAAATGTGTTCCAGAGATAAATTAAATCAGCGTGAAGCTCAGAGTTAAATGTTCTTATACAACATCATGATGTCATTGTGTTTCTTCTTAAATCTGAGTTGAGAAAACAGTCAAACAAATATTTTATTCATTATACAGTACAGTAGATGTATATATATATATATATATATATATATATATGTAGGTTGTGGTGGCATCAGACTGAATAAGGAAACCCAGACATCCTTCGCCAATGCCCTCCAGCTCCTCCTAGGGGATCCCAAGGTGTTCCCAGGCCAGGAGAGTGATGTAGTCCCTCCAGCATGTCCTGGGTCTGCCCCGGGCTCTCCTACCAGTTGGAACACATCCAGAGGGAGATATCCAGGAGGATCCTAACCAGGTGCCCAAACCATCTCAGCTGTCTCCTTTTGATGCCAAGGAGGAGCAGCAGCTTTACTCCGAGCTCCCCTGGATCTCCAGGCTCTTCACCCTATCTCTAAGGCTGAGCCCAGACACCCCTGGAGGGAACTCATTTCGGTCCCTGTTATCCGTGATCTCATTCTTTCAGTCATTACCCAAATCTCGTGACCACAAGTGAGGGTTGGGATGTAGA